>NW_008616191.1:12473-17216 GCF_000691845.1 Merops nubicus
TTTGCTTATTCTACTGTATTTTTTGAATAAAAATTACAATTTCAAAGACCAAAATGCCAGCTGGTGAAAAAGTGCATTTAATGTTACCTCAAATATTATGACTGACACTAAAAAAATGCTTACAATTAATCTTTGTAAATCCCTACAAAAGAGTATTAAAGAGGCAAAATCAAGTTCTTAAGAATCAGATGTTTCCATGAGCAGTATCTGAATTCATATCAGCTAGGAAAAATAATGAGATTCGTTTAAGAGAAAACTCTTCATGTTGTGTAAGCATTATGCATTAAATATGTTTAGCTTTAATTTCCAGTTTTGCTACCCAGCAAAAGACTCCCATTGAGAGTCCAATTTAACACTTGCACCTTTCTCTCAGGAAAATGACTGACAGACAATGTCAGACTAACATTTTCACCGAGAGGAGTGTATTCCTTCTCTTCCTGCAGCTCAGTGCAAAGCACACCGAGAGCCGTGAAAAGATTTCTGCTGCATGCAGCAAGAGCCAGCCCTTCAGGCAACCGTCAACGTTCTGCTATTGCGATCAAAGTTTAAAGATTTTTCTCTTTTTTTTTTTTTTATACCCAGTTTCTTCCAAGCAGTACATAGGTGGCAACTTAGAAGACAATGGGAATACTCAGCGAGAGCTGAACTGCAGATTTGCTCTGTTCTCCTCTGATCTAAACCACTTTTTTAGTACAACATAGAGACACAATCAACCAATTAATACATAGAGCATATAGAACACATTCAGATTGGATGCTGAGAAGGTACTACCAAAAATTTAAAAACTCTGAAAACACAGATAGGTATATCCATAAGCAGTGCATCTCAAGTTTCATTTATATTTGCAGAATTGGAGCCCTTATCTGAAGTTTTTAAGCAAATAGCACATATTCAAGTGTACTCACTGTGTATCTAGAGCAATAACCTCATCTACATGGGGCCTCTGCTTTTCAACAAGAGAGATCATCTTTTAAATGCAGTTTTCCGAAGGGCTACAGTATTTAGATAGAGTAATAATTTAGTAACTTTCTTCAGTATAGTAATTTCAGTTTGAACAGCTACCGTTTTATCAGAGTCTTCAAAAACTTCTCTTGCTTCTTCATAACTGCACAGCTCTTCTAAGCATTCTCTTTCCAGGTTATCTTCTGTGAATGCTTCAAAATCAAATCTGTTATTCAGAAGATGTCGTCCAATGAATAAATTGGCCTCTTTTTCTGATGTGAACACTAATTAAAAAAAAAAAAAATCAAGCTGATTTAAAACAAATTAGGAAAACTAAATTGGGTATTTTTAAGAAGTGTTAATATCCTAAAGGAGCAGCGCTTTGAGACCACTTTTCCCTGTAGCATCTCTCAACTACACAGAGGCAAAAGAAACATCAAAGTCTACTAAAATGTTCTATTCACTGCTAACTTTCTAACTATGCAACATAAAGAAACATCTTCCTTTTAAATAAAACATTTCATCTATTCCTTATACTGACCAAGAAAATTTGATTCTCAATACAGATGTTGTTCAGGTTTTGGTGTTACCCCTTCTGAGATGTGGGCATAATTTTGGATCAGTCAGATCCAAACCCAGCAACACATCGACCTACTGTAGGAAGGAAGCAAGGGAGGGAGAAGGAGGAAAGAAACCCCTTTCTTCAAAAGAATCTTCCATATACATTTATTAATATTTTGGTACTGTGAGTTCCAAATTTTGTTTATGGAATTTGGATTTTAAATCATGGCAGCAAAATCCTATTCATTTTACAGTTGTTCACCTTTCCAGCTGTGGCAGCAAGTTTTATGTAAAGGCTGGCATATTGCCAAGTTCATTTGTTTTAAATTAGTACATGATAGATATTTTACTGACAACAGGCACTTCTGAAGACATTTAATTTTCTTCTTTTGTCTTTGTTACAGGCTGCACAAGGCCTTGTGGAGTAAGTTGTGAGGTGAGATTCCAGAAGAGTTAGTGAAATTATAGAAGGCTTTGGAATACAGGAATGCATTTTTCTCATCAGGCACTTCGCATAATCAAGTTTTAGCCTGCTCTTGCTCCACAGCCTCCTAAAAGAAAAATCTTTAGATGACAAATCTATTTTTCTGACTTGGTTTTCAGTGTGAGCCTACTCTGCATTCCAAGAAATTAGACCATTTGCTTAAGTAACTAATGACCAGAGGATTATTTTTGAAAGTGTAATGCAGAAGCAACACTATTATGTACCAAGCCAGACAGCTAAAAAAGGAAATGAGATTCAGTATAAAATTATTTGGCTACAAATTAGCTCTGTGTTCTTGTTGGCTTGTTTGGCTAGGTTATCACATCATTCAGGAATTTCTACCCTGATAGTTACTGTTAGATCTTGTCATGGTATCCCAAAATTGTTCCGTCTCTGAAAACTAAGAAAACCGCAGTGTAACTTGTATATTGGCTGTTTATGTCTTTGGAATTATAGTATATTGAAAGAGTATTACAGTACATATTTATATAATTTAGATAATATTACAGCATATATTGAAGAAGCCACATGTGCGCACACACATTTGTATAGGAAGGGAAATCCATTATTCTAAAGTAATTTTAAGAAAATCTAAGCTTAAAATGTTTATGCTGTATCTAAGAGTAAACAGAGAGAAGGACAATATTTAAAAACAAACCCTCAAGTGGAAAGGGGACAGAGTTACATGGAAAAAAATATTACCAATATCTTGGTTCACCGCAAATCAGGAGAGTAACTTCAGTCTTTTGAAACAAAGACTTTCAGTTTTGCTTATTAGTGTTTCATTCCTTACCATGCAAGTAGTATTAACTAGACTTCCAAATTAACTCAGATTATTTGATGCACTTTAATCAACATGGAATACATAGGCAAGCCATGTGGAGCCCAGGACCCATCATTTGCAGTGATACATGCTCCTTTTCCCTTTCAGTGAGTTTATCTGTACTTTTTTCACTTTGTAGGACACAGACACAAAGTACACGCATCTCCATCTCCAAATTACCTGCAACCTGGTGATTGAGATGGTATTTGGAGAATGAAACAGATGCATTTTAATTGCCTCCTCCACGTGAGGGAACTGAATGCAGTTCTGCAGTCCTTGGCTCAACAAAATGGTAAATGTGATTTTAGGATGCCTAGCATTTAATTAGAAATTGCATCCAAACAAAATGTGCTGAAAAAAATAGCTCTGCTGCTAAAAAATGCTCAGAAATGCTGAAGGGGTAACCTCTCAGTGCAGGTACCCCATACTCTTGGCAATTCTTCAGTAATTCCTAAGTTACTCTGTCTTTCATGGAGGAGGGATCTGGGGCTGTTGTCAGGAGAGGCTTCTGTACCTGAGCGCACAGGAAAGAGGCAGCCTGGTGTTTTATGCCCCAAAGCAATATGGGTTTTAATGAATAACATGTCTCAAGCATTTTACTGCTAGCCAGGTTTTCTGCTCAACCTACTGCCCTGAGGAGCCTCCTGCTCAATGTGAAGACTTTTTAAACTCCATCTTAAGGTTTCGGCACTCCTAATCTATTGAGGAGACTGGGCAGCTAAGTTACAAATTGCTTTTTTGAAGCCCTGATGCTTGAATGTCAAGTATCACATGGCTTAACATCATAGTCCTTTCAAGTGCTTCTGGGGAACCTTGGCTGATTTTACCTCAATTTCTCTCCACTTCCCTCCCTCCAAAATGAAGAACTGCAACAGCAGCACAATGTTTATCTTTCAAGGTGTTGTAAGGGGATCTGATATTGAGAAAAAAATATCAATCTCAAAACCCATGCAAATAAAGCCTTTCAAATACAAAGCAATTCTAGACACACAAATAAAACTAGGATGAACACAAACAGTACCAAAGCAGTGCTGTCTTAACAGATTTCAAACTTCGGGAATTTTCATGTTACTGAGAGGATTCTGGTTATATCAATCACAATAATGCCAGACACCTAGAGAAAGCTCAGTTGTTCCAATCTGCACTTACTACTGGATCTGATAAATACTTAATATCAACATACAAGTCAATTATCAATCATTTCAGCAAAAGATACTCAAATATTCTAAGATTAAGCACCAAACGTCCTTTTTTTAAAAAATTAAGTAAAAAGAAACGATAAACCCAAACCTATTTACATATATAAAAAGATTTTTAGGCATAAGCAAAGTTAGGTACGGTTTTATTTTAGAAAGCTTAAAATCACATTAAAAGTTACCGTCTTTCCATTCAGGTTGCTTCAAGGTATTTAATATCCCTGCGCAGTGAGGAAATGCAAACATCATCACATGCAGTTGAGAGAGCAGTACCAAAACCGCAAACATGGCCTGGTATCTGTCAGGCAGAAACTAACGTGAGTTAAAAAAATGACAAAGCAATCTTCTCAAGTGCCCGTGATGAACCTTGGGTGAATCCTATAAATGAAGTCATCTAACGCAAGCACCTACATGCAGTGGAGGCTAATGGAAGCCTAGAAGAAAGACACCGATCCAAACTGGTCCTGCACGTCTCGCATTAAGTTTTTGTTGCATAACATGGGCACATGTCACCGGGGCCGATCTCGCCGGGCTCCTCTTTCGGCTCCCGGGGAAGTGGCTGCGGCCCGGTTAGCCGGCAAATTAACGGGGAACACCACACACGAGGTGCTGCCGGCGGGCTCTGAAGCTTCGAGTAGCTGCGATTTTGCTGCCAGAGCAGCTGCAGCAGGTTATAAACGCGGCCCGAGGTAAACAGACGTGCAGAAACCATTTTGTCAACTTCCTCACGGCCAGCG
>NW_008616192.1:0-15095 GCF_000691845.1 Merops nubicus
CTATGATTCTATGATTCTATGAAATCTCTGTTCTATCCATACTTACAAGCCAGATTCTGACAACAGGAGAAAGCTAGTTTGCCTTAGGTCTCTTCTGAGTACTTTTATCTTCCTGTTATTTTGGGGAGTACTAGCTCCTTCCTAGAAAAGGGTCTAAAAATTTCCCATGGTATTCTCCACAATGGTATGTTAGTCTTAGTACAGGAATCACGTCTATTGAGAAATATGTCCACTTGTCTCTAATTTCAAAGTGAACTCCTATGTATAATGCATGATTCAGTTAATCAGGAAACTGCTGGATACCTACAATGAAATCACTGCAACAATACTATGTCTTATTGATGTTGACAAATTTGATTCTATCCCAGCTGAAACCAGTACCCTTTAGACACAAAAAAGGAACTTCAGGTCAGTCATTTGAGAATGGAATACTAAATCCTGGATGACTACCTTCCCTTGTGTATACAGTGTTAGAAATCAACCAGGTGCATTAAAAAGGGTTCCAAATAGTCAATAGTGGAATCACTAAATTAATCTAGCTAACAGAATCACATATCAGGTGATTTTACATGTCTGGGCACCATACAATACACAACATGCTCATACTAGAAAAACTCAGTCTAAGTCTACTCTGTGCAGTACTTGGCCCATATTTTATCATGGGCCATGAGACTCATGTAACATTGACAGATACTTCTTATAATTTTGAGCATTTTTTTTTCCAGTTCAGAGTGTTTGAAATAATGTGAAAGCATAAAATGTGTTGTATGCTGTGGGATGTCTCATGAAGGTTGGCAGAGGTACTTCATGATGAGAAGCTCATTTGGTTTGTGATAACTTTGAAAGACTGCACAGGATGAAAGCAATCAAACCCTATGTTGTTTTATTCATGATACCTAATGGAGGAGATTTCAAAACTTTCCTCATTCTGGGCAAGAGTTCTAAACAGTAGTTATAATATGAATCTTGCTATCAGATTTTCCCTTGGCAGATTTTAAAGGATAATAATGAGCGCTGCTCTTTAGAAGACATATTGGTTCTCTGGATCTAAGTGTGTATGTGAATGCCTTCCAGACAACTGTCTCTATTTAGCTGTGGAGCATTTCTTAGTGGCTAACTCTAGGAGCTTACCTGTTGCCAGTGGTCCACGGTTGTGACTAACACTTCAAGTTTCTTCTATGGACACATTGGCATTTAACTGTGAAATTTACGTCTAGACAGACAGGACATCTAAAAAATAGTTGGATTATCCCAAAGAGGTAAATGGTTACATCTGTTTTGGATTTATTCTTTAGGTTTTTATTTGACTTACACCAAAATCAAGCAGGAAGTTCAAGATCAGATAACTTAGTCCTAAAACTCTTTTACTCACTCTTTCACCATCTAAGTTGAGCTGGATTCTGTGTGATAAATAATTTTCACAGATATCTGGGAGATAATTTTATTCTCTATCTGCTTGCCAGACCTAGAATGTCTCAAAAATAAATAGGCTTTTTATTACATTTCCAAATGTGCCACACTGTTGGCACTTAGTTTGTTACTCATATTGTGTGGCACTTACTTTGTGGTTACTGCTAGAACTCCCCTCTGCTATACTGATGCCTACCCAGATATTCACCTGTATTAGAATACACCATTTCACTTTAGTCTCAGTTGAATATCATCTTCCTGATTTCAGATCCTGCACTGATTTGTCAAGACCATTATGAAGTCTGAGCTTCTTTGTCAAACTGCACCTCTTTTCTGTTGTAGAAGTTACACTCTGTTTGCTATCATAACATAAATCTAACTTTAAGATAAACCTTTTTTGAGTTTAAGGTGCTTCACAGTTGTACATCAAACAATTGATAACTGTTCTTGGAGAATAGTAGAATAGCTGTAACAACAGAATGACTGTAACTATAATTTATGAGATGTTTTGTGTGACAGAGTCAATCATTATGCTGTAGTTTTGATAGGGCATATCTACTCCTATGGACTCATAAGAATAAATCTCCATTCCCCTGCCAAACGTCACAGACAGATATATTCAATTCCCCAGTCCTCTGTGACCCCATCTATTCTCTCAAGTATTTAGAGATACTGGAGTGACTCTAAGTGTCATCCCTCAAGTCCTTTCGCATGCTCTGGTGAATTATTTCATCCGGCCCTGAGGACCAAAAGACAGATGCCATACCAAAATATTCTTTAATCTGATTTCCATGTGTACATTTTTTTTACCCTGAATGCCAGCTTGAATCCCTATCTCCTTACGAAGTTTGTGTTATGTACATTGTCACAAATTACCTTTTAGAACTAATCTAAGAATGCAATGCAACATCCCCATAACTTTTCCATTCTGAAGTATGTCTGTTTTCTTGTGTATTAAGCACTTAAGACATTCGTTTGCTGCTTTTTCTATCTCTTGCTACTTGCTATTTTGTTTTGGTTTATTTTTTTCTCTTGATTCTCCCTGTATGCATTATTGGTTTGAAACTAGGGGAAAATAAAGCTAAACTAAAAATACATTTCCCACAATCTTACTTCGTAGCCTGAGGTAGGAAGTAAACCAAAATTGTTGCGATGTCATTAAGGATATATCCTTTGGGATAAAAAGTTGGGCTCTGTTCACTAAGGAGTAGTACACCAGAATGTAAAGTAAACGATGGAACAAATTTCATGCTTGTCTATGCTTAAAGAAATCAAAGGAGTTTTATCAAGAGTGATATTTCACAATCAGTTTTATTTTCCTTAATATTTAACTAATTAATTCTTGCTAATTAGAAAGTGCATATGATACTTTGAAGATGAATATCACTACAGATGTTCACAGCTCAAGCAATCATTTGCTTGATTTCAGGTTTTTTCTTGTGCTTTATTCTGTTAAATACACACAAACCCCACTATAACTGAATGCCTCTCCATGAATTTTTTGCACAATAATTAGGTGGAACATTGGACATAATAAACTTGATTTTTAGAAGCCTTACTTGGTTAAACTAATGACATTTGTTTAGTGGTTTAAAATAAACATTTATATAAATTATTCTACATTATAAGAAAAAAAGGCATTGTAGATTTTACATCAAAATTTAGCGATGTTTTGTGTATATTTTTTAGGATTTTGTGGTAACAATACATTTTTTAAGAAAACATTCAGCATGAATATAAATATAAGCATGTTTGAAATTCTGAACAAAAAGTATATTCTGTTTAGCAAAAAATATTTTTTTATTCTGCTGAAATGGTTCAAACTTTTATAAGAACACTAGAAAAATGTATTTGAGAAGAAATAAACAAATTCCATAGTTATTTAGGGTATTCTCTAAGTCACAGCACAGAAGCTTAATCGAGACATATCTGAAGCTCAAATACAAACAAGATGTTCACAGCATGACAAAGGAACTTTCCCTCTGAAGCACTTAGAATATGACCATGGTTAATTCACAATAACAATGTGCAATGCTTAATAAGGACTGAACGTCAGTAAGTATCTCTTACTTGGAGATTCTCAACTGAGATTGACTGAGTGAATCTGAGTGTGTAATTAAATTTATTCAGGCAAAGAAAGAAGGAATTTCTATATCCATGTACAGTGGTTGAAAGTCAGCAGAACACCGTTGATTAAGGTCATTCTTTAGTGCACAAAAATGCCAACAACTCCAATTCTGAAAAAGAAGTCCTATTAAAAATGAAGGAACCTTTCATTTCCTTATGATTTTCAGAGGGACAAAAAAAAAGAGAGAGAGAAAAAAACAAAGATAGGGAATCATGAGAGGAGGAACTAAAAGAAACCGAACTATGAAAATGTAAGAAGTGATTTTTTTGTCAAGGAATTAAAGTCAGAGAAAATAATCCATTGTCAAAAGAGGTGCTGAAAGGAGAATAAGCCCCATTTTTATTGAGTTAGAAAAGGGCGAAAGAAGAAAACAATGGGAAGTACCGCAAAGGTTTACTTTCTAAAGCCATTCACTTCAAGATATTTAGGTTTAACATCTAAAATTGCTACTAGAACTTCAACTTTTGTTTGCAACTGATTGTGTGCAACACTCTTTATTTGTACTGCTCAAGATGAAAAAAAAACACTCTTTCTTTGTACTGCTCAAACTGCTGCACCTCTCCCAATCTGCTGGCAACAGTCTGCCTAATGCAGCTGAGGATGCCACGAGCCTTCTTTGTCACAAAGGCACATTGCTTGCTCATATTCAGAGTGGTACCTGGTAGGACTCCCAGGTACTTTTCTGAAAAGCTGCTTTCCAGACGGGCAGCCCTGAGCATATGCAGGTGCACAGGGTTGTTCTTGCCCATGCGTAGGACTTAACACTTCACCTCACTGAACTTCATGATGTTCCTGTCAGTCCATTTCTCCAGCCTCTCAGGTCCCTGTGGATGGCAGCACAACCCTCTGGCATGTCAATCACTCCTCCCAGTTTTGTGTCTTCTGGAAACTTGTTGAGGGTACACACTGTCCCACTACCCAGATCTTTAGAATTTGGCCCAGTATTGACCCCTTGGGTACATCACTAGTCACTGGTCTCCAACTAGACTGTATTTCAGGGATCACCACTCTCTCAGCCCAGCTTTTCAGACAGTTTTCAAACCATCTCCCATTCTTCTCATCAAGGCGACTTCAGTGTCTGTTCCTTATCTTTCTGTTCACTTGTAATTTCAGATTCCAAAGACTTCATTTCCGTAGGGCCTGTCAATTAGTTAACAGCCTAAAGATAAGTCTGTCCTACTGATACATTTGCTAAACAGTAGTACAACTTCAGGAGAACTTACAGTTAGTGCCCCGTGTCTGTGAGCATAGAGTACCTGCTGTGGTTTCTAAGCTGCCCTGTGACTTTCAATTGCTTGTCTAGCAATTCCTGTTCATAGAAGTATATAATAGAGCAGCTTGTTACAGGGAATCAGCTTTTGTAGGCCCTCTGAAAAAAAACCTGCTGTTGCAAAACCAAGATAGACTCCTTTCTTAAAAATAAAGATTATGTTATTGTACCATTCCTAAAGTTTTTGAACCATTTTTTGGTAGTATTTTGCTTGTTTTGGTTTGTTTTGCAGTTGGTTGTTTTGTTTTTATTTTTGGTTTGGTTTGGTTTTTCCAAAATACAGCATGTGGAAGTGTTGGGTGATGGTTGTACTTGATGAACTTAGAAGTCTTTCCCAACTTTAATGATTCTATGATTCTATGTATATAGAAATGAAAGAAACTCCCCAAATGCATATCATGCTGGAAGGACGCTCACAAAACCTAAAATTACTTGTGCAGTGTTTGAGTGTTAACAGTTAGACAAAAAACAGTAATCTATCAGTTGCAATTTTTCACAAATTTTCAGGAAAATGGAAATAAATGGAAAAGTGTGCAACTGCATACAAATGGAAGGATGAAATGTAAGTGCAAATATTTGTAGTAGAGAAGAATTTTAAATATATGAGAAGATCTACTGGGATAATTCTAGAACCACATTGTTAGACCAAGAACCAGTACAAAGTCAAAAAAGGGTTAGATTTAGAGAGTAATAGATTTTTCTTTTTTTTAACTGGAAACAGACATAGTACTAAAAAGGTAATGTTCAGAAATACAGTTTAAGTAAGAAATAGTATTAATAATTCTGAAAAGTCATTTATCCTAATGGTAAGGGAATTTTCCAAATCCTGTATTTTATCTGTTTTTAGTATACAAAGAGGATATTGTAAAATTTCTCATAGAAAACAAAATGTCCTAGAGATCTCCAGCTTGGTTAATATAAAATGGCAGACAGCGCAAATGTAAGCATGCAGCTACAGTTCATTACTTTAAAATGATAAATTTTCATAAATTATATGTTTTAATAAAACACATGTAGGCAATGAAGTCTGACCTATCACAGCTAGCCTAGTGTATTTCTTTGGTAACAAACTAGTGGGTTTGGGGTTTTTTAGTTTGTGGGGAGAGAGGAGTTGGTATTTTCCCCTGGTTAAAGAAAGTCCAGTGCATTTACCCTATTTGAACTTAAGCCTATAGTATATACCTCTATTATGAATTATATACTATAGAAATTATAAGGGTGAGCATCATAATGGTAGGTAGGAAAAGAGCTGGTCAGAAGAGAAGTAGTATTTTTTATTGTAGAACAAACAGATAGGGATAAAGAAATATTAACAGTGAAATTCATCAAGGTTATGTTTAAAATAAAGTTTACAATCTTTATTAATATTTCTGTTAATTAAAATGAAAAAAAGCAGGGATATACTAACAACTTTTTCTGATGACACAAGATTGAAGGAAATTTACAATACAAAGGAGAATAAGAATATTATGGAGAAAGAATTGGTTGACTTTGTAGTACATGTTACAGAAATGGAATCTAAGACTACTAAAAAGATCAAGACAATGTGGCAATGAGTTAATCAATACAAATTTTTTCCTGTTTATTGAGGAGGACAAAGAGATATTTGAAAATATTGAAAGACAAGATTATGCATTATCATAGTATTTGTTTGATCTTTAGTATGTAAGCATGAAGAAATTTTGCATGTAATTCAGTCACAACTAAGTACAGGCTCCTATTAATTCCTAATACAAGCCACTCGTAATCAGCAGTCACTTTTGTCCCTCACCCCAGACTGAAGGATGGAATAATGTGATTCTCCTCACAGCAAGGATTATAAGCTCAGGAAGTACACCCCATTAGACATAGAGATACTTTTGTTGTTGTTGTTTAGAGGTAGCTTCTATCTAGTATGGCACAATGATACACAGTGGATTTTTTTTACATCTGCCTTCAAAAGATTGTGGTATTGGGGTCTTTGATGGAACAGCTATAAAGCATCAATTTAATGTGGTCATAAAAAGTTACAGGTACTGAGTGGTGCAGCATTCAGCATTTTCAATGCAAGTGAGAAAATGTGAATGACATTACAAAAGACATTCAAATATTACATATAATTTTGATCAACCACATTAAAGAAAGAGGAATTAAACTGGAACAAGGCTTAGAGGATTATCATGGAAATGGAGAAGCTGTATTGAACCTGATCACAAAATTTTGGACCTTCTCACTTCTCCCTGTTGCTTATACCATACTAACAACATAGGAGTGCAAGATTTCAGGTTCCATTGTAATTTCAGGTAATATCACTTTTGTACATGTTATTTAAAACTTATTTAAAACCCTCATAGAGAGATGTAAAGTCTTCTCATATCAACTGTCCTGGTTCCGTGTAAAAAGGGGTTCAGGGCAGGACCCACACGGAACAGAACTATGTACTCGCCTCTCCCCCACCCCCTCGAGAGAGAGAGAGAGACTTTTAAAAAAAATGAAGTATATTGTTCAACAAGGAACAGAAAACGAAAAAGGGAAGTAAGGAATAATATATACAAAGATCAGGGGAATAATACAAAAGATAAAATATACAAAACCCTCAGAAATGGTTCCAGGGTCCCACGGAGTGAAAGGAGAACTTTCCTCTCCGAGCTCTAAGGCAGGAGTGAAACAAAAAACCACTCCCTGCCTCTTATCAGAGTGTGTGTGGGAAGGGGAGGGAATACAATGGTTTCACCCCCACCCGGGGTCCTCCCATTTGCTGGAAGGTCACGCCCCCATTCCAGGCCTCAAACCACAACATCAACAATGCCTGATATTCATATATTATGAAAATGGTGGGGTTTTAGAGGTCAAATTAGTATATTCAAATACATAGAAATGGATCTTGAAAAGAGATGGTTGCTTTCCATGGTGAAATTTCAAAGGATGTTATAAATAAAAAAAAAAGGCAAAAACATTTTTTTTAAACAAAAATACGTTTTCCATTTTCAGTTAGCATATTTTGCTTTAGTTACAGAAGTTTCATCAAATAAAACTTGAGATTTGAAATTAATAGTAATTTCTCTGCCATAAACATCTACAAGTAAAAATGCTGCCTTTCTGTTGCAGACTAAAAAAAAATCATGGAAGTGTTTTTTTCAAGGAAAGATAAAGCTGAAGCACAGCACCAATTGATACAAAAAGTGGAAAATTCAGCGTCTCTTTTAGAAGGGAAGAGGTACAATAGCAAAGGATGCTAAGAGTGATGATTGTGCTTGCCTGTAGATACAGACAGCAGGAGAGTTCTCTCTGCTGAGCTGATGAATAATTAAAACATGCTTAGAACCCGGCATACAGAGTGGCAGGATGCTATCAGACGAGCTGTTGGAGGCACCAAAAGCAGCATCCTGTTGGCTATGAATGTGGAGGCATGAGTAATATTGGCTCTTTAAAAAGTACAAGTGAGCTGAGAGCTCCTAAATTGAGGACTTTATTATTTTCTGACCGTTATTACCACAGGCAGGTAGAGTGACATTATGGCAGTTAGCAAGTTGTTTCCTTCCTATCATCAGAGTGAATCAGAATAACTGATGCTACCTTGAGATGGAAAGATAGACCAGACTATATTTTGCTTTTCCTTTCAGCTTTCTTTTTATTATATTTTTATCATTTGAGATTTTTCCCAGTTGAGAAGTAAAATATAAGATGAGAGAAGACACTGTTTTCTACTTTTACATCCATTTTGAAACATGAGGTACATTAAATCCTGGTTAAAGATACTTACAGATTTTTTTAGTTAACACATAGGGAGTTATAACTGTTCAGCAGAATCAATAAGTAAACATCAGCTAAGTGCATAGAGTTGGCTTAATTCTCTGATGAACCAGCAACATAACTGCCTGCTGAGCTTCAAAGCATAAAACTGATAGTATTCAGCTAACATTACAAGAAACATATGTAAGGAAGGCATTGAACTTTGATTTAAATTTTTCAGTTTATATATTAGAGAAGTATAAACTTGTATTAAACAGGATATTGGAGCATATATATCCTGGGTTCGGCTAGGATGTTCACAAGCAGCTGGGAGGGGCTGCAGCTGGGAGGGGCCACAGCTGGGATAGACAACCAGCCAGTGGGATGTTTGATACCATACTGAGGCCAGGCTCCCTGTACGAGGGGGGTGGGACTGGCCTATGGGAGTGTTCTGTTTTCATTGTATGGCTTCAGCTATGCCTGGGATAGGGAAAACGTGTCTGCGGTACTGTAAGCACTTGTGGTTTGTCTCACTTGCTTTATATATTATTTCAGTAGGATTATCATTATTACTGTTGTTTCTTCTCTCTTTGTGTTGTTCTGTTAAAAACTGTCCTTATCTCAATCCATGGGACTTTGTTTTCCTTTCCTCCCAATTCTCCTCTGCCAACACGTGGCAGGAAGCAGTCAGCAGTGGCTGCATGGTGTTTAGTTGTCAGCTGAGGTTAAACCACAAAATATTACAGGATAACAGGTAACCTTTAAAATTCAGTGCTATGAAAACTGAATATGGCTTGTGTAGATATTCTGGACAATTCCTTATTCTCAGTTCTCTGTCTGCAAAGTGGCCAGATCATGATTAAACCAATGGATTTTAAATCAGAGAGATTATGACAATCATTTAGCCTCTACTCATTCTCTTATTCTTGTATTACTTGAAGTTTGGTAGTTCCCTGACCTTCATATAGGTTTCAAGGATTTTCATAACTTAAAGTTATTATTTTACAAATATGTGTTCTAACAACTTTGAGGTGGGAAGATAAATCTGCACTGTTCATTAATAGGAATCCAAAGAGAGCCTCAGTAACATGGAAATGAATACCAATACAGAAATGTGAACGTCAGAGAAACAATTCCTATCAAATTTGGTTTGATGACTCATGGAAACTGCCTCATTAACATCCCTCCAGTATTATGCTCATTTCTTATTCCCTCCTAATATAAAATAAGAGGATATTCTGCTTTTCCAATATAATGGAAAATGATATTTCTGAGAGCTGTACCAAAGACATTGTAACAAATAGAATTAAAAATGCAATTATTTCCACGGTGCAAAATTATGTGATATATGTTATTTCAGTTCTTGCTTTAGCCTCCAAAACTTTATAATTTCTGCTTTACTTCTTGTTGTTTCTTATTAAAAATTATTTGAAACTGTGAGAAAGAGTGGAATTCATCTCATGCAACTTCTGCCATTTGTAAGTCTAACCCAATTAACTAGTTTGAGTGAGTTGTACACACAGAGGCACCTAGTGTCACTGAAATGCCCTCAAGAATCCCACTCATTCCTCAGTTGTCTGGTCAGAAACTCCTGTCTTCTATTTTGTAACTTGTGGTCCTATGCAGATAGCACAGCTGAGCCAAATTTCAACTCCTCTAGTAGTATCCACTCCATACTCCCTCACCTTCCACGTAAGACTGACCTAGGGAAAGGTCTTAAAAGCCTTTCTGAAGTTGAGCTAGGCCTTCTACTCTTTTTATGGGATTTGTAGCCCATCATTTAATAGTAGAAGGCACTCAGTTCGGTCCAGTAAGATTTGCTTTGGTAAATTTTATTACCTACCTGTCCATCATGCATTTGAAAACAGATTCTGGGAGGACATGCTTCATGGTCTTTTGAAGGACTGAGGTGAGGTTGAATAGCTTTTAGGTTCTTGGATCCTCTTTCTTTAAAGCAGATACAGTATGATTAATTTTCCAAGTTGTTGGTGACAATTCCTGAGTAGTGCAATTTTTCAGAAATGAATGAGAGCAGTAGTTCAGTTTCATCGCCCTCGGCCATCCTAAATGATCAAACACTCATAAAAATTAAAATGCTTAGAAGTGATGTACAGACCTTTTAAATTCCACCTCTGCTCCCTGGTCATTTCCTGTATGTTTCCTTTTTATATTTTAATTCAATGAATAGTTTCTTGAATATTCAAATAGGCATTCTGCCAGAATTTCAGGACTTCTTAAGTCCATCTTCATTGTCAGGTGATCAAAACCAGCCTTCTAACCACAGGATTTTCTGATCTTCATCTAGAGGTACAGAAAATATTTCTCTGGCTTTATGCTGGACCTCTACAAAGCCAGGGAGCTGTTTTACACACAATGCAACTCTCTCTTCTCTCCTTATCCTTTAACTGTCTACATTCTCTCATGTTCCTGTTGTGCTGTCACATTGTCTCTTTGATTCTTTGCATAACCTTGTCTCAGTAGAATAATTTCCAGTTCCTCCTGCTTGCTTTGCTAAGTACTTTGTATTACTGTGCAGATGCTTGAGAAAAGCTTCTGAATGCCCTCTTTTCTGAGAGGGAATGTGAGTCTCCCATATTGCATGAGAACCTCCTCTTCTGTGGGTCTTCTTTAATTATGTCTGTACCTAGGTGCCCATCAATTTATGCTAAAGCTCTTCTTACTAGGTTAATAAATTTGCTGCTCCTTGTCATTATTGGATGTGTTTTTACTTCTTGACAGTAGTCTTTCTCCTTCACCATTATTGAATAGGCCAAACTGTCACAAGATATGCAGCCGGGTGTTGGTTTACTGCATATGAATGCTCTTACCATAGTCATCGTCTTTGACTGAAAACATTGTAGGAAAAAAAAAGAAAATCAGTCACTTGACTGTTTCTTCTTGGTTTCAAGAGCCCTGAATCTGTTTTCTCATCAGTTACAGATATAATGTCAGTTACATCTCTCAGCAGTGAGCAGGTGTTTCTCTTGCTCCCAAAAATAATTTTCCACCCACCTGAGAGGTTTTTGTTAGCTTCCTGATTCTGTGTTGTCTTAGCCATACCTTACTTCTCACTGTTACAGGGCTCAGCCCTTGCCTCTGCTCACCCTTTTGGGAGATGCTGCTTATCTCCTGTTCTCATCCTGGGTGCAACCTCTTCCTGCACGTCTTCCATCTGGCACCATAGCACCTGTATCAGAACACATATAGAATCACTGAGTCGCTTAGCTTGGAAAAGACCTTCAAGACTCAGTCCAACCATTAACCTAACTCTGCCAAGGTCATTGCTAAGTCATATCCCTAAGCACCATAGCTACATGACTTTTAAACATGTTCAAATGGGACATCCCCAGTGCTGTTCCTGGCCCCATGCCAGGGAGGGTATTCTCTTTATCTGAAGATATGGTGAAAGACACTAAGACTCAGGACTTTATCTTCCTGTTTTCTATTCTTTTTCTCATGTATTGAAACGATGTGCACTGAATCAAGAAAATAAACAACCTCTGTTTTGACCTGATAGCTTGAAAATGATATTAAAATTATATTAAATTATCTTGAAAACTCAAACTGGTCACCTGACAATCTCTCTGCATGTTAAAAATAAAAGTGAAATGAGCTTATTTATTTCAGTTCTTTAACAAGAAAAAGAGCCTAGAACCTAAGAGTACTCTCCAAATTCCCCTTGGGATGATAGACACCTACCCAAAAAAATTTTTGTTATGTTTGAAATGCTTGATAGTTACACATTTTCAGTTTTAATCTTTTGTGACTTGCATAAAATTTGCAGTTGTTCTAACAGCCAAAAATCAAATGTATTCCTGAGCTTTAGCCTAATGCTTTATCTTCACAAGTCTAATTAAAATATTTTAATCAATATTTTAATTGTTAGAAGTTTGGTTATTTGCATGACATCCTGGAGAGAACATATATCTGATTTATAGTTACAGTGCATTACAGAAAGCTATCCTTCAGATACTGAAGGACTGAAGTTAATTCAGTATTACTGAAATTAATATTGTAACTGTGGTGAGATTCTAATAAAATCACTGCTGCAAGAATCATCTCCGTTGTACCAGGACTTTCCCTAATTTTTATGTGTGTATATATGTAGGTATATGTATAAATGTTCACACACATAGAGTGAAGTAATAAATATGCTTTCATTAGCTATCCAGACAAAGAACCATTTAGTTTTCCCTCTTGTGTTTATCAAATTATTTTATTTCATACTGACATTACTTTTTTTTCAAGGAATCAATATGTGAAGATTATGTCTAGCCAAAAACAGGTAAAAAGATGAAACAGGAATCAAGAACAAATGGTTATTCTGTCCTCTTTACTACAGTTTGATTATTTGGCTTGATCAGCATAGTCAGAAAAGATTTATTTGTAACCATTTAGTATACCAGTACAGCTGATGAACTTGGCAGTCTTTGCTAACCAGTCACAGATTCCAGTTAGGAATAGTAAAAAGATGCATTATATCTATGAAAATAATCACAGATTAGTTATTTTAAAAATATCTGTACAGTAAATATGTGAAACTCCTTATTCTGATTATCAATAAAACCACCTTCACTTTTAAGTTCTTCTACTGAAAATTTCCAAGCCGTCTCTTAGTAAAAAAAAAAAAAAAGATACCAGTTCAGTTTTCAGTCTTTTTAAACTCAAAAGAAAAAAAAAAAAAAAAACAAACTGTGAAGCACTAAAAAGAATTGGAAGTATATGGCACAGAGAAAATAAACTTGTGATATCATAGGAAAAAAAAAATCAAACAACAATATAAAACCCATGGAAAATCCTTTCTCCTCATTCCTTTTCTGCTTCCTCCGTTAGACTATTTAGACATGAATATTTTCCTTACTTTGTTACCACTTCTAACAAAAAAGGATACATGGACTAATTCTGATAAGAGTAACTTTGCTCAGCTTCTTAGCTATAAGGGGTTGAAGTTAGAGAGAGAACAAAGAATTGAAATAAACAGAACACAAAGGATGCGTAAGGAGGAAAGAAGAAAGGAAAAAAAAAATACCAAAGGCACAATCATTTAACACTAATTATGTCAACTGGGTCAGATCCTGTGCCTGATAATTGGAAAAAAAAAATTGCTTAATTGTGAAGGAGTAGAGGCATAAAAGTTAGTCAGAAGGAATTAATTTAGTATATCATGTAGCAAGCACACAAATTCTGTGGAGTGGTAGCATTCCTTGGGAGAAAAGCAACACAGAGGAATAAGGACAGATAGTGTGGGGGGTTGACCTTGGCTGGCTGTCAGGTGCCCACCAAGCCTCTCTCTCAGGTGCCCACTCCCCCTCCTCAGCATGATGGGGGAGAAAAGATTAAAAACTTGTGGGTCAGGGTAAAAGCAGTTTGATGAAGAAAAGCAGAGGCCATGTGGAAGGAAAGCAGAGCAAAAAGATTTATTCTCTACTTCCCATCAGCAAGTGATGTTCAGATACTTCCTGTGAAGTAGGGTCTTAGTACATGTAGCAGTTGCTTCAGAACTCAAACACTTTAATAACGTGTCCACCTTCTGCCACCTTCCTTTTACCTTTTATTGCCCAGCACAGTGTCATACAGTGAATGGTCTTGATGGTTTCGGGTTTATGGATGGACTCAATGATCTTAAGGCTCTTTTCAAAACTAAATGACTCCACAGTTCTCTATGACATAGAATATCCCTTTGGTCAGTTTAGGTCAGCTGTCTTAGCTATTTCCCCTTCCAAACTCTTGTCTACTCCCAGACTACTTGCTTTGGTGGGTAGCAGGGAGGAGGTGGGTTGCAGAAAAATCCTTGATGCTGTGCAAACACTGCTCAGCAGTAGCCAGGACATTGCTCTATAAGCAGCACTATAAATGTTGCTATAGGGAAACTTAGCTCCATCACAATTAGACCCAATCCAGACAGTTTGGTTCTTTCAGCAGGCTAGAAGGATTCCTGATAACATGAAAGCACATTCCTTAATTAGGCCATTACAGTTTCTTCAGGATGCTTTAAAGAATAGTAACTTTCACTCTGATATAAATTGTGTTAGTTGTGTACTACATGTTTGCTCCTCACATGTTCTTCCAACCTAAGCATATTTCTTATGGAACATCTGAGAAGGTATCTCATAAGCAGCAAAGTGTCTCTCTCAGAAGGTATCTCTTGTACAGCAAGGAAAATGATGATCATGTAACTCCAACCATTTTTTTTCTAAGGTGACATTGATCAAAGCAGGATAAGAAGCTTGAGCATTGTTAGACACAGGACTTTCAAATATTTAGCTCTGTAGATAGCCCAGTGCTGTTGGCTCTGAAATAATCTCTTTAGTGGTCACAGAGTCTGAGGTAATCTGCTGAGATACATCTGGAAGGTCCAGACAATCCAGTTATGAATCTTCAGGTTCAGGTGAGAAAGACATTGGTCACCATTAGTTCAAGGAAAGCTTCATGAAGAATCTTGAAGTGTTGGTGAATTCAAAACAAAAAGTCTGTAAGATTGTGTCAGAATTTTCTAAGCTGTTCAAATACAAATACAAATCCTACCCTTAAAAGACTTAACACAGAATCCAGTATATCTCTGTACTGGTTTGGGGG
>NW_008616193.1:0-1422 GCF_000691845.1 Merops nubicus
AAAATAGTGGCATTTCTTCTTGTGGGCCACTAGTGCACCAGCTTCCAGATTTAGAATTTTTTCACAGGAAATTAATTTTCCTCAAAAATGTATGCTGTCCCAGACTTAAAAAAAAAATCTAACAGAAAAACCAGTAGGCATGTTCTGAGAAGCATGCAGAGGGAAAAAAAAAATACCTTGTCAGGATTTGCATTGTGTAATGAATAAGTCACTTGTCTTTCACCTGTAGTATGGTAGAGAAAGGAAATTAATGTCTCAGGATAAATTAATTTTGGCTAGCTGAGTCATCAATGAACAATTTGTTCACTTAAAAAAGAGATATTCTCAACAAGAGTCTAGATTTTGGTCACCAGAGGTAAAAATAATTAATGTATTCTGCAAGGAAATTAAGTAAAGCAAGTAAAATAAGATAAAATACAAAGTGCAATATGACAGCAGAAAAAAATCTCAAAAGACAAATCTGAGGCAAGTCTGCATTATTTATGCTGATGACACTCATGCTTACTTTCCTGAAGGCTGTCTTTTAATACAGTGGCTTTAAGTTTATTATTTCTAATTGCTCAGTCTAAATTTTCATACTCTACTTTAAAAAAAAAAAAAAAAGGCAAATTTTTAAATGGCAAATTAGAATTAATTGGATTCTACAATATATTTTAACTTAAATATATTTTTAATATCTTTGTTAATTGATTTGGTGACTTCTGGACCATTTTTCATTCAGGAGGTGTCCTGGTTCTGTGTAAAAAGGGGCTCAGGGCAGGACCCACACAGAACAGAACTATGTACTCGCCTCTCCCCCCCCAGAGAGATGCACTTTGGAAAAAAAATGAAGTATATTGTTCAACAAGGAACAGAAAACGAAAAAGGGAGGTAAGGAAAATAATATATACAAAGATTAGGGGAATAATACAAAAAATAAAATATACAAAACCCTCAGAAATGGTTCCAGGGTCCCACGGAGTGAAAGGACAACTTCCCTCTCCGAGCTCCAAGGCAGGAGTGAAATAAGAACCCACTCCCTGCCTCTTATCAGAGTGTGTGTGGGAAGGGGAGGGAATACAATGGTTTCACCCCCACCCGGGGTCCTCCCAGTTGCTGGAAGGTCACGACCCCATTCCAAGCCTCAAACCACAACAAGAGGTGTGGGGGAAGAAAAGCATGAGCATCTGAGTAAGTGATAAATACTTAGAAAACTCTGGTTTGGTACAACATGTGATTACTTAAGCCTTGCTAAATTTTGACAGGGAAATGATTTGCAGATTCCACCTGTCTCATGCTGCCATTCCAGAGAAGAAGGTCTAAGCAAGGCTTGCTGTGCAATATGTTCCACCTGCTTTGGATCTCCACTGTACCATCCCCTCATATACCTCATAGCAGAGGAGAGTATTCCACCACTTATATTTGTTGCTTCTATAAAAACAT
>NW_008616194.1:0-3291 GCF_000691845.1 Merops nubicus
ACCTACCTACCGGGAATACTCTCTGGGTACAGGATTCCTGCTTGGAAGAGGCACCGTTAAAGCAAAGGATCGTCAGCTGCCCGCTGCTAATCCCTGGCAGGGGAGTGGAGGCAGGGACCTGCCTAGCTGGGGTGAAGGTGGCAAAAGCATGTCGAAGCTGGTGGTGAAGGGATGCTGAAGAGGAGGCCAGAGGCTGAAGTAAGGGCAAAGATGGACCTGGGATGACCTGCAGAAGGACAGGATGGGGCAGGCCCGGGCAGTGGGGCCAGGCGAGAGGATCGCTGTGGTGGAGCTGTAACGGGAGCGCTTTCTTCCCCCACTGAAAACTGCATCCGTTCCTGTGAAGGGCCAAATTCCACTGTGGCCAATGCTGATTTTTAATGCAAATCCTTCCCCTCCCCATGACAGACTCATTCTGCCTTTCGAAGGACACGGTCCAGATGTTTCACCAGCACCAGCTGAGATGGCTCCAAACCCAGCAGAAATTTGCCAATTTCCCCCCACCAGCTCCCTCCCTTTAGGGACTGGGTTTGCACCCTCTGCCTGAGGAAGATCTGGGCACCACGTCCTGCTTGTGGCCAGCTCACAGCCTGGATTCCCACCCTCTGAGACAAGAAACAACCCCCAGGACCTCCCAGATAATGATTTCACAGGAGTTTCTTCCACTCATTATGTTACATCCCTTAATATCAGCTTGAGATCTAGGTTGAAAGAACCATCAAAAGTCAACTCTTAGTAACCATTTTAATGGATTCAAAACCAAGAGCAACCCTGTGACGAGCACCAGCCCCAGCTCTGGGCCACGGGGCCGCTGGCGGGTGGGTCGTGCTCCCCTGCAGCGTTCATCCCTCGCTCCGGTGACGTGGTGTTCCCAAAACCACAGGAAGGACGAAAAGCCTGTTTCAAATCTCTCTTTTCAGCCTTCCCCTTTCAATTTGTCCGGGCCATTTTTTGTTTTCCTCAAGTCCCCCTGAGCCCTGGTGCCCTCCTCACACGGGCGAGTGGTGCCCCTGCCCGGTGCCCGCTGGGGCGGGCGTGGTGCTCGGTGTGCCCGCGGAGGCGCCGGGCTGGAGATGGCCCATTTCACCCCTGGTGCCTGCTGGGCACAGAGACTGGTGACACCTCGACTCGAGGGGAACATTTGCGTCCTCTGGCTTCCTGGGCTTTGTATTAAATGCCTTCCCCCCACGTGATGCCTGGTATGAACTGGGAGCATGGCACTTGTGGGGCCGCTGGCACAGGTGCTTGTGAAGGCAAGCAGGGGTAAGCCAAGCCCTTGGGTCTCTGATGGATGTCGGAGGAGGTGCTGCCCCCCCCATGCTGCTCTTCCCCATGCCACTGGGTGACAGGCTCTGTGGCCACTGGACAACCCGTTAGAGGAAACGTTTTCCATCTAGCCCAAATACACATCAAGAAGTGGACAAGCCAAGCGACGTACTGCCTCTGAGCCCGTCCTCCATGGCCGAGTCTCCTGTGCATCTGAGACGCCTCCAGTCCCTGCAGAGCCATCCCAAAACCAGAGGCTGGCTGCGGCACCGTCGCTCCCCCTGCGGCTCCAGGGGCAGAGGGGCTGGGAGGCACCAAGGCTGGCTGGGAGCAGCTTCCCCAGGCACATCCTTCCACGGCTCACTTCCAGTGCCCACCAGTCTGCTTGCGGTTGGTATCCCGGCAGGAGAACCCCCTCATCAAGTCCTCCTCTGTGTGCCCCTCAGCCAGAGCCCCTTGGCGGTGCCCCCGGGAGGCTCAGTGCCGCCGTGGCAGCCGAGGGCAGCACCCAGCACCCAGCACCCAGCACCCATCCCACACGGCCGATGCTGCTATTCCATCCCCGTCCTCCGGAGCCAGCGCAGAGGGGTTTCCTTTCCTTCCTTCTTTCCATGCCAGTCTGAGACACCTCTCATCACACCGTGCCCAGCCAACACAGGACAGGAAGCAGAAATATTATCTCACTTTGTATCAAGAGTATGTTTATAAAGGAGTAATAAATTATTAATGTTTTCACCAAGAGGTTAATCCAGAGTCCCAGCATCCCCCAGGTCATCGGAGCGTGCTCACCACAGCATGTACGGGCTGCTGTGACCCCTCCTCTGTTGTCTGCACACTTGCTCGTGTATTAACACCTATTAATCACTCATTAACCCTCTGGGAAGCGACTGCTGCTCCGCCGGCGTGGCCGACCCTGCGCGGTGCCGAAGGTGTGTCCAAGCCCTGCAGAGCTCCTCTGCTGCCCAGCCGTGAGCACAGGACCTGGCTGCTGCCACGTCTGCCCAGTGCTGCCAGCGCAAGGAAACCCCTTCCCTCCGAGGCTGAGTCCCCTCCAATCTCAAAACAAACGAAAGGTGCTTAAGAACTGAGAACTTTGTGTGTGCACTCGTGTGCATGTGTAGATATTTCACAGCGTGGCATGGGTGTTCGGTAGGTTGTTCTGGGGAATGGTTTTTAGTGTTTTAGGGGGTTGTTGTTTGTTTGTTTTTTCACCCAGTATTTTCATATTGTGACTAGCTGTGTAATGCTCCCGATGAGGTGAAGCCAGCGTGGTGCTGGCTGGCAGGGAGGCCCTTGGGCTGGTGTCCTGCTCCAGCCGCCGGGATGAGTCTCGCTTCCTGTCCTTTCCTTGCGTGTGGGGAAGCTACAGCATGGACTCAGGGACAAACAAATATGCTGAGGTCTTTAAAAAATGTGGCTTTTTACAGGCTTCTCTGTTCAGGTGTGGGGTGTGTTCCTGTCTGTGAGGCCCCTGGCTTGCAGGGATGTGGCTGGAGCCGTGGGCTGTGTGTGCCGGTGGGCAGCTGGGCACTGGCAGCTGCAGTTTTGGTGCTCCAGCCTGGCACCTGCATGGCAAAGGATCTGCAGTCGCTTGTGCTGAAACCATCCCTGAGCAGCAACCCCTCTGCTTCTGTCCCTAAAATTCACCTTACAGCTGCTAGAGCTTGGCTGGTCCCTCCTTGGGCTTGCTTGTGAAGAGGCAGGTACGGATTCGAAGCCCTGTGCCGGGGATGTGGGCGGTGAAGCAGAGCTGTGCGTCCTGTGCTGGCTGCAGCTGCCCTGGCTCCTGCTGCACCCCGGGGTGGGGGAGCCACTGGAGCAATCCTGAGGAGAAATGCTGATGCAGGTGACAGGAAGATTTGTGGGAGGAAATTTTTGCATTTTTTTGCAGTGAAAACATAAGAAAAAACCAAAAAATTCCCTGGTGGGGAGACCTGGGCAAAGCTCTGCAGCAAATGCCAGCTCTGCCTGGCAGCGGGGCGGTGCTGCAGCCTCGGCTGCTGGGCTGGGGGAGGGGGGGTCTGA
>NW_008616195.1:0-403 GCF_000691845.1 Merops nubicus
GGGCATCCGAGCCTCTCCGAGCCTCCTTCCCCCCGGAGCATCGTCCTCCACCACCCCCTGGCCTGGGACGCTCCCGGGCGTGCCCAGAGCTGCCGGGAGGATGCTCGGTTGTGGGCTCCGACTGAGCCCTCGGCATCCTTAGCACGGTATTATAGTCTCGGCCTGCCCAACACCCTCCGCGGATGGGGAGACCCCAGCAAATACAGCTGACGTGGCAGGGCCAGGGCCCTGGAGGGAAGCAACGGGCAGCCCAGGTAGGTGGGAGGGGCTGAGCTTTGGCCAAGGAGGAGCCCGAGGGGAGCTGCCTGGCCTGGTTTGTTCCCCGATAACCACCCAGCCCAGCTGGCATCTCCTAATCGCCTGGGTAGTGGCTGGGGCGCACAAAGCAGACACCCCCCCGCCG
>NW_008616195.1:434-2248 GCF_000691845.1 Merops nubicus
TGGCAGCGAGCGGCAGCCTGGCGTCATTTCGCTCGCCCTTGCGGGGGGCTGACAGCCAAGACCTGCTTGGTGGCCTCCACCACCTCTGCAACAACCAGGTCCCAGGGCTTGCAGGTGGGCCAGGCTCAGTGGACCCAGGGCCAGCTTGCAGAGGGGGTTAAGCAATCTCTGACAGCAAGGGGAAGCTGAGGCACATCCCTGCACGTGTGCTGGGCATGCACAGGAGAGAAGAGCAGGTTGCACCCCAGCATGGCTCACCTGTAGATGCCAGCCTGAGGAGCAGGACAGTGAGGTAACCATGCCTGGGTCTGCTGTTTGCTGTGAGCTGGTCTCAGTTGTGTGCCTGTGGTGCAGGACGAGAGTCCGTGGTGTTTTGCAGAAGCCCATGGTCACAAAAGCACCTTCTCCCTGCAGGTCCTCTTGGCCGTATCTGCCCGGAGCCAGCTTGTCCCTCCAGCATGCAGGCTCTGGCACACCACTGCCCAGCTGCTGCCTCACCAGCACATTAAGAAACTGGCCTTCCTCATCACTGCCAACTTCTGTTTGTTGCCATAGGGCTAGTGCTGGCCCATCTGGGAAGGGAGCAGAGAGTTTCCTTCAGCATCATATTTTCCCTGAGATGGTAAGATGAAGGGAGAGGTGAGAAGCTGCTTGGAGCTCAGGGCATCTGTTAGCAGGAGCAGCAACCCTAAAAAAGAAGGCACAGCTTCAGTTCACTCGGCGGCGTGGGCTGGATCCTGCTGCTGGATCCTCCAGTGTGGATCCCTGGTGCCTGCAGTGTCCATGGAGGTGGTGCCGCACCCAGCACTGGCTATTTTGGGCAGATCCTGGCACCCCACGCCTTGTCTTCCCTCCGCTCCACACGCCCCAGCTACTTGGTGGCACCATCCCTCACTGGTGGCTGGCTGGGGATGGATGTGGCGCTGAGGAATGGGCTCGGGGTGTGATGCAGAGGGGTGAGAGGTTGGAAGGTGCCCCTGAGGCCCCCGTGAGGGCTTTGTGGAACAGCCAGGGGCAGAGAAGTGTGAAAGTTGGCCAGCACCATGGGCACTGCTGGTCCTGCCTTTCCCTGCCCACCAGGGTGGCCCCAGTGGGCGCCCCTGCTCCATGTGTCTGTGGATGTCTGTAGCTGCATTTTAAACCCTTGGATGGATAAACTGAAGCAGGCCCGCTGCCTTTTGTTTTGATTGATTCTATTTGTTCTGCACAAGCAACTCCCTCCCCTTGCCAAGGCTTGGCTCCTGGTGAGGTAAGATGCTGTGAGTCTGAGGGGCTCAGCCATGCTGTGCTGGGAGGGTGCCTGGTGCTCCTGGCACTGCCAGGGGAGGGGTGGCCCAGGGCTGAAATCCAATGTGGGGGAAACTGAGGCACTCGGCAGTGCCAGGTGTGCCCCTGCAGCGGGTGGATGCCCTTGGGCAAGAGGGGAAACTGAGGCTGGGAAGCATGATGTGCCACGTCCCGGGGACATACGGCAAGGCAGGGGTGGCTCTCAGCTGCAGAAGCTGCTGTCTTCTGGTGTTGGGTGGGAGTGATGCCATCAGTGGTGGCTCAGCAAATGGTGATCCAAGGATGTTGGTCTCTCCACAGGTGACTGGCACTGCTCTGCAGGGAAAAGCAGCTTTATAAATGAGCTTGGAATGAGCACAGGAGCTCCTGGCTTCCCCCTCCAGTTCTGTTGCAAACAAGCACCTCAGGCAAGTCTGGTGTCTCCCTGCCTTGGTTTCCCCGGGCAGGAGAGCCTGTTTACCCATTGGGAGCTGGGGAACAGGCAGGTTTGGAAGCAGAAGGAGCCCTGTGAATGAAGGACATGGCTC
>NW_008616195.1:2663-2947 GCF_000691845.1 Merops nubicus
CGAAGGACTGGTCGCAAGCCCAGCCCAGCCAGTCCGTGGGCTCCCCGCGGGGCGGCACAGCAGCGAGAGCCCGAGCAGTGGGCACTGAGTGAGGGGCTGGGTGGACCCCAAATGCAGCCCCTCTTCCCTCTCACCTCCTCACCTGGAGACCCCCATCCCCGGCAGGAGGAGGGATGGATGTACCCGAAGAGGGGCTAAAATTATCCCCCCGCCCCGTTGCTGCCGTGCCCCCCGGTGAGTCAGAGCGGCCGGGGGCGCCTGTGCCCGCACCCCAGCTGCGGTGC
>NW_008616196.1:0-1235 GCF_000691845.1 Merops nubicus
AGGTCTCTTCCAACATAAAGGATTCTACGATTCTATGGTTCTCTGAAATCCAGATAGTGATTGGGAAGAAGGAACCACCTCTCCCAGTATGGTTTTTCCAAAAGTGGTTGGGGGTGGTCTCATATCCTAATATATATTTTCCCAGGGATTTTGCTATGTCTAGTATATTTTATCTGTTCAATAGGCCTAAATGGATCTCTCAAGTGCTTATCCTGCCTCCCCTTGAGCCCGTGTGGTTGTCTTCCATCCATAATATCCTTTGAGTGAAGCAGTGAATAGACTAGAGCATGATAACAGGAATGTTGAAAGAGGAACTATTGGTCTGAAGGGAAGTTGTTAGCAGAGAGTAGCCTTGAAAGGGAAGCTATTCAATATGTCAAATAATGCTCTGAGCGTTAAAAAGAAAGAGTTTACAAGTGGTGTTTCCTAAAGACACAAAGCTAGGAAGCATCATCAGAGGCAGCTCAGGGTTATTGAGGAGGAAGAGCTTGGGTGTCCTTAAGAAATAATACAAATGGGAATTAAGTAGTTCAAAATTGCGTCACTGTGTGCATGAGAAATAACAAAAAAAGCTCAGCTCCGAATGGGAGCTCTTTAGGGAAGGTGAGAGGCACAGGGGGAAACCCAGGGTCTGTCAGTGATGTGCAGGATAACTGTGAGCAGCTAGTATGAAAAATGTAAATCCCATCCAATATTACATGTTGGATAAAATGTTGTTTTTAATTTTATCCAACTAAGACATGGTGAGACCTTGCTTGGAAGACTGGACATTTCCAGTCGCTCTCTGAAGGCTTTGTGTAAACTGGGTCAGGTCTAGAGAAGGGATAGGGGTATGATCAAAGAAATGAAGAGCCTACCTAATGTGAAGTGATTAAAGAACTCAGATGATATAACTTTAAACACAGACTAGATAAACATTGACGTTGAAGCTCATTTTTGGAACGCGAGTAAAGAGGAGTGAGCAATGCATGGATGAAGATAAGCTGGAAATTTAGAGAATGTTCTTTAACATCAGAGGAATTTTTTTAGGGAGTTGATTATATTAGCAAATGGCTAGCAAACATGAAAAAAAATCCCATTTTTTTTAAAAAACATTAACAACTTTATCTTCTCAAGCCATTTTCTTACTTGGAGGTGTGACTCCTGCCTTGGGCTGCTAGCCTCGAAGAAATCAGTACTGCTGCTCTAGGCAGGGGGGGCAGGATAACCCGGGGCGGGGGGGGGGGGGGCTGGGC
>NW_008616196.1:1296-22416 GCF_000691845.1 Merops nubicus
ATGTGCCTGGGACAGGGATGATCCCACAGACTCCTGTGCCTCTGTCCTCGGATCCTCTCGGAAGGCAAGCCTGGTGGGAGGGATCAGTTAGTGACACCCTGGGGAAACGCAAGGACTAAGAGCAGGCATTGTCACTGTGCTAATGTGTGCTTTTAACAATCTGCTTGGATTTTCGAGCCCTCATTGAAAAACTCTTGTATTTTTTTCCCATTGATTAGAAAAGTTGTCAGGCACGTGTTGGTAACGATCAGCCTGTATTGATCTTTCTGTGTGTTTGAGAGAGAGATGTTGTTTAACCTTGAAAGGCAGGCTTGCAGGGATGGGGAGTTATTTTGGCTTTCCTTTCTGAGGATTTTTATACAGTTTCCAGCATTTTCTGCTTTCCCATTAGCTTCTGTGTCCTGGTACCTCTTGCTCCATTTGAGCAGAGCCACACTTGTAGTTCAGCTCTGACCAGCACCTGTCTCTCTGGCATTGCTGAAATGACTCAGTGGTGATGAATGCGGTTGTCAGGTATTTGGGTTTCAGATTTCTGCCATAAGCAAGGATTGAGTAAAGTGGGAAGGTGCTGAGCTGCTCCTACCTTGCTCCTGAGTGGTCTAGTACATGGGAAGAGCGAAGATGTCCATCCCTCCTGTGGCCATGCTACACGTGGAGTCAGGTTGAGCCAGAAGCTGTAGCCCAGGTGTGCCCATGCTATTGCATCTGCAGATAGCAAGGCACAGACTGTGTACTGTAGCAGTGAGGTTGCTGTTGCTTGTACCACTTTGTTTGCTTTAAAGGCATGGTCAGAGCAAAGGTCAAAATATCCATCCTTTATGAGGAGGTGGCTGGCAGCTCCCTGTGCTGGGTTATAGCCATGATCTGTGGTGGAGAGGCAGTAGCTCTGGCGCTGTCCGGCTGTTGTGAGGGTGGGCAGGTTGTGCATCACACCTGATGGTGAGGGGTGATTAAAAACCTGTGTCTGCCTGGTGCTTCGTGTTGGAGCTACAGCCCAGTTAGCTGGCTGGGATCTGGGTCTGAGTTGCTCACAGACCATTGGAGCAGATTTGCACCAAATAGGTGGGAGGCTTGGGCTGCTGGTGGATGATTTTGCTGTACAATTGCAGCAGAAGTGGAAAATTTCTTCCTTGTTCTCTGTGGGGCCTGACCTTAGCAGCCCATTCCTGCATGGTAAGTGCAGGAAGGAGCCTGAGGTCAAGACAGAAATACTGTGCTTTTTTTCCACCTAGGTGGTGTATTTGTGTCCTAGTTGTTGTCAGCAAGCACACCAGGTAGGTACACAGCTTGTGTCAGTGTGTGCAGCACATGAGGGTCCCCTGAAATGGTGAGCTCTGCTGCAGCCTGGCACTGGGAACAGGATGCACTTCCTTACTGGAATTCACAGGTGGGAGAATGTGTTGTGCATTGAGTTGTCATACCCTTGGAGCAAGGGGGAAGGAGGTGAGATGGCAAAAACAAATGCCTGACACCCGGCATGCGTGTAAGTGATGAGATGGACATTGCTTGTCAAGCATTTTCCTCCTGGCAGGTGGCACCTCACAGTGCTGGGGTGTGTGGGAAGCACCCGTCCTCACTGCTCCAGGCCAAGCAGGACAGGGACCCCTGTTACTGTAGAGGCAGCCATGTTCTGGCACCTCCATCTTCCTTACTTCACTGCTCTAAGCAGCAGTCACCAACCTGCGGCTCCTCTCCTTGCATGCAACTGTGGGATCAGCCACGCCCCCATCCTCATACCAAATCACCTCTTGTGATCAAAGAGAAATCATCTCCTAGAAGGCAGTCTCCAAGAAAGAGCTTTCTTCTTCCTCATTAGCACCTGTATTCTTTCATTACCTATGAAGCTTTGGGACAGCCCATCATTTTTTACCTCTGTTGTTGAGAGGGGCAGATCCTGGGAGGGGGATGCAGCAAAGGGGTGGTTGCTGCAGAGGTACAAGGCCACGTGAGCGTGGGGCGGGGGGAATGTGCTGAATGTCCTTTGGGGAGGAGGATACAAATATTTATGCTGGGAATAGATATGTAAATACGAGTGTTTCTCAGGGAACCCTTTGTCTGCTGCATTGCTCTGGTTTTTCACAGAACAGCCCTGACTCCATCTGCTCTGGCGTGCATGTCTGCTGCACAAGGCAGGCATTGCTGTCAGTGAATTGGTTAATGCCAGTGTCCTGTGGCAGGGACAGCAATGCAGGCAAACACTCAGCCTGCCAGCATTTATACCTCCTGGCGTCAGCATTGGCAATGCTCATGGAGGACTGGGGAGGGCAGCGAAATAGTTTCCATTCTCCTCTCTGCTGTGGGAACAAGTCTCCTGGGTAACAAGCGCTCCTTGTTCTGCACTGGGCTCCACAGCTGAGGCTCTTCTGTCTCCTTCCTAGCTGCTGCTTCCCAACTGTCCCGGCTGAACAGGCCAGCGATGTCTGCTTGAGCCTGCCTTAATTAATGCTGACAGTACAATGAGACTGGCCATACAGGGGTCTAGGGGATGCAGGCTAATGAGAGTACAGTAAACAGTCTCATTTACAGCAGCTCGGATGGAGCAGAGCCTGGCAGGATTAGCTTTCTGCTTGCTGTAATGACCAGGTGTGGAGACACATCCCTCGCTCCTGTGTCCTCCATGGGGATTGTGCCTGCTGCTTGAATGGGAATGGGACTGGGTGGAGGTGGAGGTCCCAGGTACATGAGGAAAGGCAAGCAGAGGGCTAGACAGATGAAGTACCACAGATGAAACAGATGCATCGGCCTCTTGGTAAAGACCTGTGTAGCCTGACCTTTGGGATGGGCTGAGGGATCGCTCCCAGTGTTTTGGAGGTGAGTAGCTGAGCCATGTCTGCGGTGCTGACACCGGTGCATTCCGAACAGGCTGCACAGCCCACGGCCAGCCTGAGGCCCTTTCTGTTCTCTTGCTGGAAGGGTCCCTCTGCACTGGGGGACTCCTGGACTCCTGCATCTGGAGCCCATAGTGGGAGCCACCCACCAGCCCCTGGGTTTTAGTTAGAAATTTGGCTGAAATGTTACCTGAAGGTATATTTTACAGGTTTCTAGTGCTCTGGAATCTGTGACAATTGGCAACTGCCTCCAGTAATGAGTCTAACATTTTTCTGGCATAGCATTTTATGTTGGCCTCTTCAGAAGCAGAAGTTTCTGTGAACTGTTGCATTGTCTGAGCTGTTGTATTTGTTTTATTTCCTTGCTGCTTTGGGTGCATCATGGCATAGAGCAAAAAGTATTTAGGCATGTGGTGGTTCAGAGATTCTTTGAACTGTGCGTCTGCATGATGTTTTTACCTCTTCTTTGACTTACCCACTCCCTGAGGAGCCTTGGTTTAGGAGATGGAGTTTGGTTCAGACTCACAGGGGTTGTTTTTTTAGTGTGGATGCTCCATTTTCTGTGCTCTGCTTAGCTCAGCACAGTGGCCATAGGAGTGCGGCTAGATGGCAAATTCGAGCAGTCCATCAGGACGGCTGTCTTGGGGCAGCTGCTCCAGCTCTAGAAACTTCTCCCCTGGCACAGCCTGGAGCACAGCTGAGTTTCTGGGGTGTGTGGTCATGCCCACACTGTGGTGAAAAAAACAAAAGTAGCCACACATATCTCTTGGCAAAGCTACCTGTGCCCTGTCAGGACCTGCACTGATTTGCCTATGGGGCAGGTTGTAGCTGCCTCTGGTGAGAGGAGGATGATGCAAAAGTCCTTTCACATCGCCCCAGGGTAGCAAGAGAGTCTGGGCTTTTGAGGATGACGATCTCTTGTTTCAGGAGGGAAGATCTGCTGTGGATTGCTTTGCAGAAATGCTGGGATCTAGCCCAGGTTACAGGCAGCATTTTAAAAACAAACTGCAGTTAATAGCTGCTGGGGTCTTAACGTGAAATTTGCGTTGTGAATACAGGGACTGCAGCCAACCTGCACCTGCCAGGTGGGTCCAGCACTGGGGAAGTGCTGGTGGTTGTATCTCCTTCCTGCAGTGGCTGCCTTTCAGGGATGCCGTGTAGATACCATTGATGAAGCTCTTTAGTGTTGAGGTACTACAGAAATGTAAAAGAGGCTTCAAGAAGCTTCTTGTAGTTTTCCTGATCTCTCAGTTATGTATCCTCCCATCCTCCTCCTCCTTTGTGTTGCTTTGCAGACTACCATTTTATCTCCAAGGGCCTTAGCTGCCATTGTCAATGGTAGGAATAGAGCACTTTAGTTCTTTTGCTTTCCTTTGCAAAGCCCAGAGAAGAGGATCAGACAGCTTGCAGCCACGCAGCATCTGAAACCAAGGCTCAGCGCAGAATAAGATGCTGCAGCTCTAGTTTACAGCAAGGGCTGTAATCTTTTTATTTCTCCTCATGCTACCTTCTTGGTTTTCCAGTTCCTGTAAGAATCAATCCTCCATCTTCCAGCTCGACTTACCTCCCCTCCTCTCCTCCTCAGCTCCCTCCCATCCCCTGCCTTGTCTGAGGTCCCCGCAGAGACTGATTGCAAGCCGGAGCAGCAGCGTTGTGGGCATGCTTGCTCCTTCACACGCAGCAACGTCACAGCAGCAGCAGCAGGAGCATTGGAGATGTGATTGCGCAGACCCTCTGCATTGCCAGGGATGCAGCTGTGAAAAAAAAACATAAAAATTAAAAAAAAAAAAAAAAAAATTGACTTTATTTCCTGCAGCATCCTGGTGGGAGAGCAGGGAGCCTGCTGGAATGCAAGTGCTGAGCAGTGCCGGAGCAGAGCCTGTTCAGTGAGAGGAGACAGGGGACAGAGGATCTGTGGAAAGGTGAGATGGAGAAATGATCGGGGTGGGTGTTTGTCATGCCGATGGTTTCCAGGTCGTTCGTTGTCCTGCAAAGCAGCTGGATTGTTTTTGTAAATATTGCCAGCTACCCCATGAAGCTTAGGGATTTTAGGATTGCTTTGTGCCTTGCTTTGGAGCTGCTATGATGACAGTGGGTGTCGGCAAGCGAGGAGGCTGGTGTTGCTGTGCAGAGCCTGTGTTTGTCCATTGTGGCTATGAAACAGCGGCTGTCGTGCCCGGGGCTGGCTGTGCAGAGGCGAGCTGTGCTTCACCCCAGCAGTGCCAGCGTCGCACAGCTCTCCTTTGTGCCTGCCATGACAGCCGAGCCCACACGGCTCCTTGTGGTCCCGGCAGCTACCACACTCGCCGCGCATCCCTGGCGGGGATGCTGCTGTGCAGCAAAGAAAGCTATTTTGACAGACAGCGCATCCATGAAAAGCCAGAAACAAAGGATGCAGACAGAGGAAAGGCTGCTGTCAGTGTAGCTTTTGGCTTTTTTTGTTTGGTTAGTTGTTGATGTTTTTTTTTTTTTTTTCCTTCCTAAATACTGGTAAATCAATTGCTCAGAAGGCATTAGGATAAAATATTATGGCAGGTAAACCCCTGTTCTTCTGCTAAAGGATACACGGGGTCTGTGCAGGCTGAAATCCTTTGTGTTGCCCAGGGCGTGTCTGTGACGGCTGTGTAAATGGATGCTTTCTCCCTGCCTCTTTCACAGATGGGATGAGAAAGGTTATCTAGGAATGGAGGAATTACTACTTTTTAATTACTGGAATGAGGGGTCCAGGCTGGGTACCATTTACTAGAACTTAATTACATGGTCATCTTACAGCCAAATCCCTTTTTTCCCTCCCCACCTTCCTTCTTTCCTCCCCCACCCTCTGCACAAATCCTTCCATCAAATAGCCTCTGCAAACGCAAACGGAGAAGGGCTTGAACAAAGAGAAAAAATGTGTGGGGTAGGGATGTAGATGCTGGAAAGGTGATGTTCAGCATGACAGCGAGAACAATAAGGCAAAGGTATAAAGGAATGAGATTCTGGTATATGTGCTAAAGTGACGTGGCTGTAGGGGAATGTACACATGGGAATGGAGTAACAAAAGGGGATAAGCAAATAGCAGATGCAATGTTTTGGGGTTATGGAAGATAGTGAGCATGTTAGGGTTGCAATTGCAGGTGTTCTGGCAGAATGTGATGTTAATGGGAGTACTCTTAGCATTGGCTGTTGATCATACAGGACCTGGATTGATGGATGTCATAAAGGTGTAGGGAGTATGGGGGAAGTAGAGATCTGCCTTTTTACCTCCAGACACCTACAGCCTTGTATACTGCAGCTGCTAAAGAGCAAGCTTGGCAGGTCTAACCTCTTCACAAAACCTTTCTGCAGGTTGCAAATGACCCAAAAATAATTCAGTTAAGGCATGTTTGGGACTATCAGGAGCAACAGGATGGTAGTAAAAATATAGATTAAATGGTAAATGTTTGACAGAACTGTAGGGGAGCCATAGAGCAAAAGAGGCAGATGTGAGGGGCATTGCAGAGCTGGAGGAACAGGGGATTTGGTGGCCAAAGACAAGCAGTGGAGGGGACAGAGGAGAAAATTCAGGATTGTAATTGTCAGGGAATGTAAATGTGTCATTTGTACTGTCATTCCCCGGCCTCTCATTGTGTTCCCAGAAATGGCCAGTGCTGTGTGGAGCCCCAGGGCGGGTTGTGGAAGTGGGAGCAATCCTCAGCAGAGCCTTTTCTGCAGCCGTTTTCGGGAGGAACCATTTTGCTGCTGCAGATTCTCAGTTGGTTGCTCCCTATCCATCCCTATGGAGTGGCAAGGCTTTCCAGCCTTTACACCTGAGGAAGAAGATAAGCCCAGTGCTTCAGTGCAGGGTGCCAGGTGGGAAGGAGAGGGCTTCCAGCAAAATCACGGAGCAGAGCTCTGTGACAGTGTCCTGGGAGCACCACAGGGCTTCCTGAACTGCCGCTCCTTCTCATCCCTGGCTCACCCTGGGACACGGACCCCTCCCTACATCTCCACGTGTCTGTCCCATTCAGCCCAATGGGAGCAAGGAGCTGGATGTAGACTTGATGGGGAGTAACAGCATGTGTGTGTTTGTGGGTGCATCATGGGCCAGAGGGCAAGGACATGCAACAGGGCATATCTGTGCAGACTATGTATACTTGTATTGAGGTGTGGAATTAAAAGTATGTATAGTTTGTGCATACAATGCTTACATAAAGTAATAAAAAGAAGGTAGTGCAGCCTCCTTCACTGTGAGGAATGGGAATGCTTCCCAGGACATACAGGCTGTGCCTAGGCACTAGGTAACACTCTTAAAAGAGCATCTGTTAAGCAGTGAGAGCATATATATAATCTTTGCCTTGAGGTACTTAAAAGATGGGCGGGAGCTTCTGATGACAGGACTTGATTGAAGTGATGCACAAGAGGGAGATAAAATTGCTGCCATATGCCTTCCTCAGCTGCATTGATGCAGAATGCTGGAGACAAAGTGCAGCTGGATCTCTAGATCCAAGGAAGCTCAGCCTGCATTGCAGAAAGTGCAGGTGGCCTGGGAGAATATGTCATGGACTCGGGAATGGCCTGGCTGTGACTCTGTTACTGCCTATACGGTGTCTGAGGCCATGATAGCAAACAAAAACTGAGTTCTCGGTCCCAGAGATCTTAATTTAATTCTGTTCTGATGCTCCTGGTGACTCAAAATCTCACTCTGGTATTATTCATGATAGTCAGACAGTAACTCACTTTTGTGTGGCAAAACAACCCTATGTTGTTTTGCCATTTTTAATTTATTTCCCAGTCTTATTATTCTCTTCCAGTGTTTTCTGAAAGCCTTACCTAGCACTAAGGGCAAGTTGATAAATCTAATGTGGGTCACTTCCTTCCTCTTTTGGAACTGGTACAGACTTTACCCTTATTATTCGCCAGCCACACAGCTTCCCCTCCATTTTCTCTTTCCTCATAGATATTTTTATCAAAAGCCCTGTTGCCAGCTGCAACCATGCAACTTATTTTTTCATTGTTCTAGAATCAGGAATATCTTGTGTGTGTGACTTGAGTGTATTCATCTTCTTGATTTTTTTTCTACTTCAAAGTTTCATTTCCTTTTCTGCACCTTCTTCTCTCTATTGTCTAACCTGTCACTGCCACAGCTTCAATATTCTTCTTTGCCAATATCCTTCTTGATGTGGTTATTCATTCAGGTCAGTCAGGAGCCCTGCTCTTCTAATTTCCTCACCTTGCTTGATGATTCCAGATGGTTTTTTACTTATAAAGTACATTCAAAGTCTTTTCCCCATGCTCTTTCTTCTTGTTTGCTTTATAACTGTTTTCCCTGATATGCCAGAGGTCTGATCTTCAAAAATTAAAAAGCTTTCATTGCAGAGCTGTTTGCTTTTTACCTTTCTGTTTAGTATAAACTGGGTCAGCTTGTTATAGATACATTGTAGATGTTGGGTGATAATTCCTCTCAGTAGGCAAGGTTGTGATGGACCTGAGCACTGGTTAAAATCAAGAAAAAGCAAATAAAAAGTGAGAGATAGGGAGGTCTGTGCAGGCAGGTGAGACATGGAGGATCAGAGGTGGAGGTGCCTCCTTGTTGGTTGGGGAATCACAGGACAGTGCTGGATGCGAAGATTCTGTCTTTGTGTTCATGCAAGCTGTTGAAATCCAACCATGGGAAGGCTCACTTATCTTCTACCTGTGTTGCTTTGTGGGAAGAGTCCTGATGTGGATAAAATGCTTCTGGCAGTCCAGTCTTTGAGTCCAAAAGAGCCCAGAAGTTTACCCTGTTCCAGAACTATATGAAAGGCTACAGGATAAAACTTGAAGGAGGTGAGGGAGCTTGGTTGGCAGGGGGTGAAATCCATAGGAATAATCAATGAGGTCTGTGTTGGTAACTAGCCTTTAGCAGGGATTTCTCCTGTTGTCTGCTGAGCAGGTTCCCTGCATGCCCTGGCACTCATCTGCAAGTTGGTTACTCTCCAAAGAGAAACAAACAGGCTGTCAAAATGGCGCTAGTCCCTGATTCTGCTCCAGTTTTTCCTCTTGATGAAAATGATTTTTCATGTGACTTTCTCAGAGAAGTGGGTCAAAGCAGGGACATACCTGTTAAGATGAGCACAAGAGCAGAAACGTCCACCAACTCTTCTCCCCGCTGCAGTTGTATTGCAGCCTCAGGGTCCTGTCGAAAATATATTTTTCTTTATCTGTCAGATGCATGCAAATATTCCTTACTGGGCAAGGCTGCTGGTGGTTATATCAGCAGACTGTGAGGAAAAAAAGTGACTGCAGTTGATAACAGTTGTAAATGGAGGGAGAGAGAAGGTAGATCTGCAATGTGTAATGTAGGTGAGTAGTCATAATGTGGGTGATGACAGCTTCTGGCTCAGGCTCACCCTCCAAGTTTGAACTGTTGGGAGAGAGGCTATGTGTTGGCCTTGTGGCAGTGCTGAGGGTGTGGAGCTGGCAGTACCTTTGAGTGCTGAATAATAAATATTTGAGTGATGGCAGCAATGCTTTGTACTGAGACTTTGCAGGTGGTAGGAAATTTGTCCTACCACCAAACTGTCTATCTCTACTCCAGCACAAGATGCTTTCTAGAAGCAGAGAGCAAGTGCCAACGCCCTGTTGTTGTGCTTTTGGGGCCAGTGGCATAAATACCTCAGAGTGACGAGAGCTAGCAGTTCTTTCTGGATTTTCTTCTCTGGGAGTTACAGGGGAAAAAAATATAGCCTGTAGGGAAGATTTTGGCAAATACAGGTCAGATTTTCACCTGATACTTCTCTCGGATCCACTGTTACCTGAGACTAGACTGTGCTTTGTTCTTGGGAAGGATGGGATACATGGGCAAGGGGTGGGTACCAGACTGGAAAAGTCTGCCTTCCCTTTGGTTCCCAGATGAGCAGGAGATGTACCTGAGCATCTGTGGTTCTGGCAAACGTTCAGGAACTCTCCTGCATATCAGCACCAGGCAGGAACCTGTATACAGTTGCAGAATAATGAGTTTTTCATGAATACTCAAGTTGTGGTGTGAGGTTTGACCTGATGCATTGCCTAAGTGTGATGCAGCCAACCCTGTAGAAAATATGTGCTCCTAAGTGTTGGCCAAAACAGACCCAGTTCAGCAACCATTAGATAATCTGTTTCAGCTCCTTCTGATCCTCAGGGAATGGGCTCTTCAGTTGTTCCTCTTCAAGGGAGCAGGGAGCAAGGGCTCCTTACATAGTTACACTAATCTCATCAGTTTAATTCCAGAGAACTGCACCATATTGTTTGTAAACTGCCATTGCTTCTGGAAGAGTGTGACCTAAATGCTTTTAGTGGGCATGTTCTTCTCTGTTCTGCTCTGCTTGCATTGGTGCAGGACCAAGCCCATGCTAGCCTCCTTTTGCCTAGTGGGTCTAATTCACCTCCGTTGTTTATCAGGCCACCTGTTGGTCCCACTCTGTGGCTCCCATGGTGAAGAGCAGGGATATGTGCTGCCTACTGTGTTGTCATGTACCTTCTGTGTAATTCAGTGTACGGGCTCTGCCCGAGCTGGTTTTCCCACTGCAGCCCTCTGGTGCCGTGCTTTTGGGCCGGGAGTCAGAAGGGCGTTGGTGACACCCATGTTGCGACTACCGCTGAGCACTGCTCGCGCAGCACCAAGGCTCTGTCCAATATTCCCCCCACAGTGGGATGGGGGAGGGCAGGAGCTTGGGGGGAACATAACCAGGACAGCTGACCCAAACTGTCCAAAGGGACAGTCCATACCAGACGGCGGCAGCTCAGCCATAAAGCCAGTACAAAGGAGGAGCAGGGGGGGCTACTCCTTTGTCCTCTGGAGACACAGCTATGTGTTTTGGAGCCCTGCTTCCCCGGAAGGGGCCAGACACCACCTGCTGATGGGAAGTAGGGAATAAATCTTTGGTTTTTTTCTCTTTGCTTCTACACATGGCATTGCTTGGCTTTGTGTTCTAATTAAACTGCCTTTGTTTTTACCCACAAGGTTTCTTTTCTTCATCTTATTTTCCTTTCCCCTTTTGCATTACAGAGGAGGGAGAAGAAATGGGGAGGGTGATAGAGTGGCTTGTTGGGCATCTGGTACTCAGCCAGGGTTAACCCATCACATTTAGATAGCATAGCTGTCCTCACAGATGTCATTCTCAGCAGGGACAGTGACTGGTCTGGACCATTGTGCTAGTGCAATTTTCTGTTCTTAGTAGTGAGGCTGGTTCCAGTGTCTGCTTACAGAGCATTTTTCCTTGTAGTCCCACTCACACCTTCTCCAGTAACTCAGGTGGCAGAGTCATAAACCCACATATGAGAAGAGCCAGTGGGAGGAATGAATAATTCATGTGTCTGGTCTCAAGATGTTGTTGGCCCACACAGTGTGTCTTCCTTGGCTTTGCCTAATTCATTATAACGATCGATACCTCGAGTGACACATCTGACCTGGGGTTTGGCTTGCTCTGGTTGACCGTTCATTCACCACTTGTTAGGGTGTGAATTGTTGTAGTGATTTCTTAGGGATTTCTTGACTCTCTTTGAGCAGTAACTGTAACTTGACCCTTCAGGAGAACAGCAAGAGGCTTTCAGCATGCATCTCCACTTAGCCCTTTCCCAGTGGCAACAAGCCGTTACAGTTTCACTGGTCAAGGACAAGCTGTCCACAGTCAGGGTATCTAATGTAACCTCCTGGAAGAGATTTATCCCCCAGCTGCAGGTCATAGTGCTTGAAATGGCTGTTGAGCATCTGCCTTTCCCAGATGTCTCCTCCTGCCTTCAGTTCCTTGTCAAATGGCTTGTTTTCATTTCTGTAGGCAGTTGCTATTTATAATTGCTGTATTTATAAAGCACTCTGAAGGTGGTGACTACTTCTTATTACAGTAATCCTGACAGCCTTCTTGTTCCCATGTGCCTCCCTTCCCTGTTTCCTCTTAGACTGGCTGTTTTTGGGGTAGGACTGGGTCAGAGGAAAGGTGAGGTTGCATGGAGCACTGAGGGACCTCAGACATTCCTAGAGGTCTGTGACACTAGTGCAGTAGTGCTGCTCAGTTCAAGGCAGAGTAACAGAGGAGAGAAGTAACTGCCAGAAACAGGTATGTCCCCATGCTGACAAGCAGTGGCATGTGGTTGGTTAATGCACAAAGGTGGGAATGCTCTAGTCACATGTCATTCAGTTTATGCTGGCCGTATCTTGTAGAGAGACTGATAGTAGCATTGAGGTTTCTATTTTCTGTGTTTCTGCGGGTGACTTTGCACAAGTTCAGAGCCCACAAAGAATGTCTCCATCTCTCTGACTCTGGCCTCCCCCAGGCCTTGTGCTGCTGACGTGATTTGGTACTGCAGGGTGGAGAAACACCCAAAACAGAAGCAATGTGTTTTGTGTTTTTCCTGGAGGCACCAAGGGGTGATTCCTCTCTGTACTGGAGCGTATTCAACACCAGGTATTTTGGTCTACTGCCTTGTCTGCTTTCCGCTTGGCATGCGTTGAGGTTGAAAAGAAAAACCACAACCTCTTGGACTGCCTATCAAAACAAAAGGGGAATCTTCTTTCACACAGGCAAGCCACCAGACCTCACTGATTTAAAGAGGCAATTTCTATGTTTCTATGAATTTCACCAAAGAAAGTCCTTCAACCCAGACTTTAGTTAGACATTGAGGGCTCTCTTACGTCTTGGAGAACCACAAAAAGAGTTTGCATCAGAACTTGAGAAACCTCTCACCACAAGCCTACACTGAGAATTTGTGTAATTTGAGGGAACAAACCCCTCAAAACCCACACTCCACAGACAGGGAAAAGAAACTCTTTTCTCAAGAGAACAGGTATGTGAGAAAAATCCCCTGGTTTCTCCAAGACTAGTCTTGCTCTAAATATTGTCTTGTTGTAAACATTGATTTTTGTTGAGCTTAATGCCAAGTTATACAAATGTGTGTAACAGAAGATAGTCACTAAAGTACACTTTGTCAGGTTCCAAATCATTACACTTATTAAACTGATTGTAACTCATTAAATGGATGTCATTAAACTGAAAAAAAAATAAAAATAAAAAATGGATGTTACTCTGGTCCCAAGGGACTTTACTTGCTCAGCATCAACATATGAATGTTAAGGTGCATAGGAAATTAAATGGAAAATTATGGTACAGAATCTTCTAATGTTGATACAGAAAGCAGGGGACAACCTACTGTTGATTGGGAAAATATGTGGTGTGCAGTTAGTCACTCCAGCTCAGAGGCATGACAGTGGAGTTGGAAAGAATTGAGGAACTGCCCAGAAAGCTGTGCAAAGTCTTGGAAAACTCTAGTAAGAGGAGAGACTGAAGAAATGGGAATTATTTGTGTTACATGGGAAGCTGTGGCATTTGTGATACAAAACAATAAGTGATTTAGAGAAAGTCAAGAATGAAGTGCCCTGCTTGTAACATGGAAATATTCCAGGAAATTAAGGATTATTTGAAACTGATAATAGGAATAATTTTCACATGCTGTGATTAATTAGTCCACGAATCTTGCTGTCAAACTGCAAAGCCCAGAAATGTTCCCAAATGGCTTGGCATTTGTGTAAGACTACCCAGTGTATTTATAGTATGTGTTCAGAAGTTGCAGAGTCTTGAAACCTCCTGGTTGAGTTGAGGCACTTCTCAGTGCAAGGGCCTAGGAGAGATAAATTCTTCCTCACCACTTGTTGCAGATACTTACTTTTTTTCTCAGAGATACCTCGTACAGAAAGGCCACAACAGCTTCAAATAAGGTGTCCAAATGTGAGCATATCATAGCTGGGAAGACTGGGGAGCCTACAGTCTTAACACGTCTCATCAGCCCTCTTGAACACCCTTGAAGAGATTAAAAGCAGAGTGGTCATCCCTTCAGTAGACTTGGTGTGTCCACTGGGACTTGGACCTGCTTTTCCAGTGCAGAACCAAGGATCATCTCCATTTGCCCTCCTTTCTTCCCCCCAGTGAATAGGTCTATGCATCCTCTGCAGCCCAGGAAGACTTTCCTCAGCAGAAGACCTTGGTTAATCCAGGGTTATCAGATTTAGTTAGCTAGACCCTTAATGCTCTGTTGAGCCCAGTCATTCCAAGCCTAATTAGCACATGAGCTGTCTTGTGGAGCGATATCCTAAAATAAACTGTCCCAAATAGAGCTTGACAAGCTCAGTTTTGTTTGGGTTGCCAGCCCCTGCACAGGATAAGTTTCCCCTAAGAAGAAAAGTATGTGTAATCATTAGGAGCGCCCGGTTTGCTTCATAAGTATTTTATTAAGGTTCTGGCTTGCCTTTTGTTAGTTCTGTTGCATGGAAAATATTCTGGTATGTAAATTGATGCTGTGGTTTCATCCAGATCCCCTTGAGTTCTGCCTTGTCACTGGCCGTGCAAACATAACACACCCACCCACGCGTCAGGAGGACATTTGGAGAGTGGCTGGTGACCACACCAAAGATGTGGCAATACTCTTGTGTGCAAGCAGAATGAAAAGCTTGGGACTGCCCAGAGAGGTGGCAAGTGTAGTAGGAAGTATGATACTCTGCCTGCCATAGTCCAAGGACAAGTGATGAAGTTAAATGTCTGCATGTTCTAAAGGACAGACAGATAACTACTACAGTGGCATGTAATTTGGTGTGGGGCTCATAGCACTGTGCTTGTATAGGCTCCTAACTTTCTATGGGCAGTCTATGAAACCCACTTCTAGAAGTAGTTGTTCCCATGTGGAGGAGGCTGCCTGTGACTGGTGGGGAGAACAGAGCAGCTGGTCACTCATTTGCCCACTTTGAGGTTATTACACCTTATGCAGAGCATCTGAACTCTGCTGGCAAAGGTGGAGGATGGGGCTTCACCCCCCCAATACAGTCCACAGGTGTGTGTTCCTGTGCTGAAATCAAAATTGTCCTGTAGGATTTCATATGTGAAGGTTAAATATGTTCAACTGTCCAGTCATCTCCCTCTGTTTCTGAGCTAGTGGCAACAATTGACCTTCATTTTGTCCTTCTTGATAAAGCATTCTTAGTAGACTTGTTTTGGCCAATGAGGTCATATCAAGACCTGCTGTAGAGTGCAAAGAGTGTTTTCGTATCTTGCACAGTTATGGTCCAAAAATTTGTTCTCAGATCAGAAGCTTCTTGTTTTGTCATCTTGGGTATCATTCTGCCTTTTTTTTTCCCCATCCTGTATTCTGTTGAAGTGAGATTCAGGCAGTATGTGGACTTGACTACTGAAGACTTGTTTCTTCAAGAACATGGCCAAAAAAAGGTCAAGAAATGCACAGTCTTAACAGTGATCAGACAAATTTCCTTCTCAAATCTGTGTGCTACAGGGTCCTTTCCTCCAACTATCTTCAAGGGACTTCAAAATCCAGCCTGTGGTCTGAAAGCAGTTGGATATCAGCAGCAAAAATGTGTGTAGTCCTGATGTCCTTCAGAGGACAGGATAAATTTGATGCATTAGTCTTATCAGATGGTGCCTTTATTGGGCTGTTACTCAGCCTTTTTGCTTTGTAGCGTGCTATTATGCCCAAATCAGGGTGCTGCCAGCCTCCAGACCATTGAATTGCTCATTGTATATTTTTGCTTTGGAGAGGCAGAAAATTTCTTCCCGTGTATCCAGTTACTGCTTCTGATCTTGACAAGACCTACCGAGACCAAGGAAGGGTTGAAGTTTCCTGAAGTCTTAGCAGGAGTGTTGGACATAGCTGCCATTTGAAAAAGCATTTAGGTGGTTCTTCTGTGAAGAGGAGCATCTCATAAAAACAGTGCTGATGGGATGTTTTCTGTTTGTGCTTGATTTAAGAGCTCATGATCTGGTAGCACTCTATGCATTAAACTCCATGTAGGATTACATCAGTTAAAAATAATGCAGCTTTGCAGATACAGCCATTTTGGCTATCTAGCAGAACTGGTGCCCACCACTGCTAGGTAATGCTTTGCTTCTCTTATTCACTGGGACATGGCTACCTAGCCCTGGTTGCAAACCAGTGAACCACCACTGTGTTCTACTCTGAAAATAATCCCCCTAGGCCTTTTTGACATCCATAGCTGTTTTTTTTTATGGTGGCTTCTGATGCTTAAGTTATTCCAAGAATGTGGCCCTACTGTGTTTTTACTTCACTCTCATAGCCACCTTTGCTGCTTGTTCTGCTTTTGCTATGTGGCTATGTGAGGTTGTATATCTCTAATCTGCTATCCTAGAAGTGTTTGGTTTTCACTTGGTAGGGTGTGATTCCTACATACGTGGAGCTCTGGGCTGAACAGAATAAATGCGGTTTTACAGCCTCTTTAACTGAGCTATCTCAAGACTGAGTTCCTTATGTGATGCCTTCTGCAGTGGTCACTGATGCTATTGCCTTGCAGGGAGGGTTCAGGATTGTTTTGCAGCTGTGATTCTTGCAACATGTGGTCAGGACAGAAGTGCAATGCTGGTTTTAAATCTGAAGAAAGAGGAAGCAATAGTGAAGATATGCATCTCTGGCATGGCTGTATGGATGTGCTGACCTGTACATGGTGAGATCTTACTCACTGTGAAGACAGAACTTCTTCGGCCCTTTTAAGGCTTAGCTCATCAATTTTCCCCAAGTCATGAAGGTGTTAGGGGGTCTAGGACTACTTGAGGTGGGTCTGTCCTCATGTGCTGCTTTTGTTTTATTTGTGCAGATGAAACTTCTGAAATTATCTTTCCATAAGCCTTGGATAAGCAGAGCCATCCTTTGCCATAGTCTGAACAACACCAATTTGGCTGAAGGCAGACTCAAGTAAATATTAGGGAGGAAGGTCTGGAGGGCCCATTGGAAGTGATTCATGACCTCTCGTTGAGAGGTCTTTTCAAAGTATAGTAATTCTAGGGATGCTTCAGATCCCCAGCAACCGCTGAAATCTCTGGTGCTCTTAAAAATATCTCCACCTATACAAACCACCTAGGCCCTCTCCACTTCTTGCTATCATCTCAGAAGCCTTTGCCCCTGAAGTGCACACCTGAGCAAGAACAGCTGCTCATTCACTGTTGCATGCAGCCATATAACAGACTTCATGAGCAGCTTTGCCATCCGGTGTGCCTGCAGGCACAATTCAGAGACCTGGCTTTGATTCACCAAGTTGTGCTGAGTTGGATGCCTGACTCCCTGGGTGCTTTATTCCCTCCTCTCCTGTGGCTGTTGTGATGGAGAGTTTTGAACTCAGAGCTTCTAGGCATAGAATTTGGTGCTTCATTCTGCATTTCTGCTGGCTTTTATTCTGGTTCATCCACTGCTGGCTGTGTTTTTATGTCAGTGCTCAGCTGTAGCCTCCTATTTGTAGAGTCCTCAGTTGGGTGGATCTCTAAAAGGCCCACCTTTATGAGGCAGCCAGCTGAACTCCACCCTGCTTTGCAGCTGAGCCCTGGCCAAAACTGTGCCATTAAGGAGTTAAACTTGAGCTTGGCATCTTTAGCTACTCTCCAGCACTTTCATTTGCTCATAGGAGTTTTTAATTTCTGCATGGGTTCTTCGTTGCTCTGAGAACCCTGCAGCAGCCAGGGTCCAGGACCCGGGCAGATCCATGTTTCAGAAAGCAATTGTGTAATTTCTGCTCTTGTAAGATCTTCAGGATGTTTTCAAAGTGCTCAGGCAGAAAGGTGCTGTAGAACTGTAGTCCTTCCTGCTGCTGCTGCTACAGTGTCTGTGATAAGAAAGGATTTACTACATCTGCAGCTTAATTCAGCAGCAATTTTGGTGTGATATTAACAGCTAGAAACATCAGAGTAATTTTCCCTGATGGTTTGCATATAGTAATTAGGAACATAGGTGGTGGAGGCGGGGAAAGAGGAGAGCCAGTGGGGAGAAGGAGGAGCAGGTTCCAGCCCAGATGACCTCGGTGGATGCTCATGAGTCACAACCTATAAGCAGCTCCTGGTGAGTACCACATGCCAGATGATGAGTCATGGAGCAAGAGAGCACAGAAATGGGAGAAACTGGTTCAGTCGCTGTCTGGCTTCTGTGTTAGCTGGTATAAACCTGCTTCTTGAGCTATTTCTGATGCCTTGTGTAACTCAAAATGCCCAAAGCAGCCAGGGCTCCTTTTCCTCTGACTGGGAGACAGTACCTGCCTCATACCCATTGTGTCATCGGCTGGAATACACATAATACCTACTGCTTATTTTGATCTCACACAGCCTCTGACCTCTGCTGGCAGGACCCTCATCCCTGACCTGTGCAGCCTCTTGCTGCCATGAGCACAAGTGCAGTGACTGATCATCACGTGCTGCGGTTTCCATTTTGAACACATCATAATCCTATATAGTTCTGGGATGTAGTGGTACATTAATCACGGGCTTAGTCAGGCTGTCCTGGAGATGGATGGAAAAAAACCTGGCCCAGGAAGCACTTCATTGTGGAAAGAAAAGGGAAGTGGTCTTTTCAGGAATCGCTGTTTGCTCAGCACCACAAGAGGAATCAGGCTGAGCTGAGGCAGAATTTTAGGAAGTGTTAAGTTTTTCTGGCTTGCTGCAGTCACCTTTAAGCACTAAGTGCTGGAATACTCACCCTGGGACCAGGCAGACCACCCTCAACTATGCTTCCCCAAGGCAGGGCAGGAGAGCTGGAGGCTTAGGATTAGTCAAACAACTAGCATTTCCTTCTGCACCTTTTATTTCATTAAATGTGCTGGATGATTTACTAAAGCATTTAATGAAGGCATGAATTTGGCAGGGACATATTAGCTGCTGAGAAGTAATTAGCAGGCGAGATGTCCAAATACCACTAGTTAGTCCCACCCTTCATTCAGGCTTCCTCACCTCCACCCTCTTCTTGCTCACCTCAATGGTTCAGATCCATCCCCAGGCCACTTGTCCTGTGTTCTTTGCCCCATCATTTTCACTGATGCTGCTCCTTGAGTGCCATCCAGCTGCTCCTAAGTGTTGGTGGGTTTTGTTCTTTGGTTTTTTTTTGTTGGTTGGTTGGTTGATTTTTTTTTTTTCTTTGGTTTGTTTTTTTTTGTTTGTTTGTTTTGTTTTTTTTTAAAAGAACATTCAGTACTTCTGGGCAGTTTCTGGAATGCCAAAGCTGGGGCAGGGAAGAACTGCTTTACTGGTATCTTGGAAACTGGTGCTGGAACCAGTAAGCCCTCAAATCCGCCACGCTGTCTGAAGAGTGGCTTTTGGTTTGGATTAATTTTCCAGCCATTTTGCCTGGAGGCAGACTTACAGGAGTAAACTGGATGTATTTCTCCCTGTGGAGCAAAGAGGAGAGGTCCGTGCTGTGCAAGCTCACACAAATCATTACTTTTTGCAGTATTTCTGCTCGTGCATGTTTTGTAGAGCTGTGTGGTTTCATCAGGTGTGTTGATGCAAATGCTCTGTAGGAGCCAGAGGTTCACATGGAATAACCCTCAAAAAACAAGCAGTGTCAATATAAAAGGGTTTTTTGCTGGTTCATGTATGAAACTGAATGCCAAGCATTTAACCCTGTTTTTCCATCTTTGACCCTTGAGTGACATGGTGGATCTTGTCCATCTGAGGAGTATGATGATGACAGTGAAACCATAGCCGTTCAGAAAGAGACAGCAAGAACCTTCACGTTAAAGGTTTCCATTGGGCATTCAACTTCATAGATGAAATGACTGAGATGTGTAGGAACAGTAATCTGTTCAGAAAAGCCAGCATTGCCTCCAGCTGATAGTTCTGATGGTCTTGCTCCTGCATCTTCATCCTCTTTCCTTTATGTGCTATCTTTTTGTATTTAAGTCACATTCATTTCTTAAATCTCTGCATGCCTCCTCTGCTATTGCATTACATTTTAAGAGGAAACTTGTGTGGCTGTGTGTTGAACCTCGTCACCCCACGTGTGCAGCTGACAGTGCTGAACAGTCGGGTATTAAGCAATCAGCAATGGAACTCCAAAAGCATGGCTGGAGTGGTAACAGATAGCAGGGTATGCCTGAAGGTATGTGGCCACCACACCTAATGCATCAACACTTAGCGGCAAGGCTGGCATTTGCACCAGCCACCTCTAATTGAAGCAGAGCCTTGCAGGCCAGTTGAGAGCCACCTCTCGTGGCTTCTGCATCCTCTCAGCAGTGCTGCAGAGACAGGAGTTCATACTCCAGAAGCCATGGAGCTGTACCAACCACCCTTAAATTAGCAGTGTCCTCAGTCTCTGAGGTTATAACAGAGGAGGGATTTGAGGGCCTCTACATAGCGCACAGGAAGGACTTGGAAGGTATGAAGTGCCAAGCCTGAAAAGGGCTTAGCTCTGCAAGGTGCTGCATGCTTCTGTTATCTTCATCATGCTGCCTTCTTTCTAAAGCACAAGTGGCTTGGCAGGCAGCTCAAGTCAGTGCTGAACCATCCTTTGTTTCTCAGCCTTTGCCTCCTTCTGTTTACCTAGAGCTTTGCTGCAGCTGAGGAGTTATACATGGAGGTACATGTGTTGATGAGCAATTCCACACCACACCAAAGATGTCTCACAAAAAGCCATCCTTCTCTACTTTGTCTTATCTTGACTGGAATGAAGCATCCACAAGTAAGGAAATATCTGACCCCCACATTCTCCAGGTAACCCGTAGCACCTCACAGAAGAGCTGACTGAATAAACAACCCATATCTCCCTTGTAGCAGTAGGTGGTGTCAGTATAGAGAAGCAGAAGAATTTTGACATCTCAAAATAAGATGGCTATGGTACTGATGTGTCTAGAGTCACAGTGCCTGCAAGCCTCCCTGCCTTGCACTGCCACGACACAGTTTTCTGGGCAGGGATCATTGCTCAATGTGTGTTTGATGTTCTGTGGGTAGGATTGAGCAGATTTCAGCACACTGTGGGCTTGTGCCGTTTTAAATGGTAAGAAGAATGAATTGATACGGCAAAAAGTGTTCAAGTACAGACTGGCTGTCTGCATCTGGAAACTTCTCCTTGCAAAGAGGTGTGATGGCTTTACGAAGAACTGATCAAAGCCAGCAGAATCTGAAACTACTCTTGCTTGTTGGATTTTACACTCTAATGTCAATCCCACCTACTCCACCCAGAGCAGGAAGAGGGAGGATCCTTCTACAGACTTCCAGAATGAAGGAGGGACAATCAAGGGGATGGTACATCCAGGGAGGATGCTCTGGTGTTGCAAACTAGATAATCCCTGTGCTGGCAGTGCCGTTGACAGCCTCCCTGCAACCTTAAGGCAGGAAGAAGCCAGGAGAGGTGTTCCAAGGGAGAGAGGAGGGAATCTAGGGGGAAAAAAAAAAAAAAAAAGTCATGCATCTCCCTATGGAAGCTGTGAGAATGGCTCCCAGCAGAAGCTGGGATCTCAGAGCCTTGTGATGGGAGCAGGCAGTGGGTGGAGGCAGAGGGGGCATCTGCCTGCTGCAGCGTCTGTGACAGCCAGTGACTCAGAGTCCAC
>NW_008616196.1:22447-39583 GCF_000691845.1 Merops nubicus
GCCCATCCTGCCGCTGAAACCAAATATCTGGGCAGAGCTGCACGTTGCTGCCAGAGCTCCAGAGAGACAGCTGGGAAATGGCTGCCAGTCAGCTCTATTGACATTTTGCTGTCAAATGTCAAAGTGTGCCTGTGCGAGCCTTGTCCTCCCACAGCAGCTTCTGCACCAACACGAAGTGTGTGTTGCTCAGCAGGGATTGTCAGATGGTGCTGGGAGCTCCAAGCAGCCATTTCCCAGAGGCAGCAGAGGTCTGGTGCTTCAGCAGTGAAGTGTGCTGTTGTCCCAGTCTGTATCCTCAAAACGATGCTTTTTCAAGTGTTTGTGTTGTTGCAATGCTCAAAATACAGCAAAGCCTTATGGAGAGATGGGCTTTAAGCTTTACAATCAGCTACAAAGGCAGTACCAAGGGCAAGGGAGGCCTGTGTGAGCAGAGAGACCAGCCTGTGGGGAAACAGGGTAAACAGGGACTCCTGCTGCTACAGGCACATCAGTGGTGCACAAGGTTTCTAGCACTGGTGTTAGCAACTGGTGTTAGCATTAACTTTTACATCTCTGGGTGTTTACTGTAAACACCGAGTCCATACCCATCTCTCTTATTTTCCCCACCAGCATCATCATCCTGTGTCTGTGAGAAGCACTACTATGTGTGGGAGGAAAGTACTTCTTTTGATAATTTTTTTTAGCATCTTTTAATTGCTGTTCTCACACCCGTAAAGCTGAAAGAACTGAAGTTCCTGATCTTTCTGAGGAGCTGTGTCATTGCTTACACTGTTGGTCTTATCCCACATTTCTCAGCTTCCTTTGTGGGCTCCCATGTGTCTTTGCAGCTCTGCTCCAAATCCATCATCATGCCATAGTCAAAAAAGCTGGCATAAGGTAGGCAAAGGCAGATGCTGTGAATGCCACCTTCCGGAGCCTGGAGGTTGGTGGTGGCAGCAGTCCTAGGGCTCTGGAGTCCAGAGCAGGACTACAGTATATGATGTCAGGGTGCTGGGAGCACTGAGAATGCCTGAATAAGAGATGGCATGTGGATTGCTGACCAAGGGTACCTGGGCCTGGGTTTTCAGAACAAGTGGTGGATTTATGGGATCACTAGATAATTTTTAAATTGCTCAGGATTAGCCTGGATCACTCGTGTCTCTTGTGATTTCTCCCTCTCCTTTCTGACTTAGCTACGCTGCTATGCATTTCTCTGCCTTGGCTTCTCTGATGTGTACAAGGGAAGGCAAGAAGGAGACCCCCTCCAGACTGTCCTGGAGGCACTTGCAGGCTGGACTTCTGGGTTAGATGGAGAATGAGGAGCGAATATGTTTTCTGCTGCTCACTTGTATCAAATGCTGGTGGGCACGGTGCTTTAGCTTTATGAGACCTTGCTGTTCACTGAACACTGAGGAAGTGGGGCTCTTCATGCCCTGCCTGTACAGCTCCTGGGATTGTGAGCTGTGGCAGGTGTACTGTTGGGAAGTGTGGCAGGTAATAAGATAGGCAGATAAATGCCACATAAAATCATGGAATGGGTTGGGTTGGAAGGGACCTTAAAGATCATCTAGTTCCAACTCTGCTGCCATGGGCGGGGACACCTACTAGACCAGCTTCCTCAAAGCCATATCCAACCTGACCTTGAATTACCTCCAGGGAAGGGGCATCCATGGTAATGCAGCTGGTTTACAGAGAACTGTGAACTAGGCACTCCAGACCATAAGAGGAATCAGTTTGAGATGAGGCAAAAAGTCAGAAGAAGGCAATGTGCTGTGTGGGACCTATTTAACCATCACCAGTTGCTCACCATGGCCCCAGTGAAGTCATCTGCTTTTTACACATGAGAGGCCCCTGTGTGCATAAATTGGTGCATACTTGGGCATGCTCCTGTGGCACCATTAAAAGAGCTCAGTACCTCACAGGGGCTCCTGGATTTTGGAGATAAATGGTTGTTACTGCTTTCCAATATTTGCCTTGCGTGTCTCTAATATTACAAGGCCTGCGCACTTCAACGTTCTGTTCTTAAAGGAAAGTTCAAGGTACCTACAGGGAGGCAGAGATATTTAATCCAGCGTGAGAGGATGGACTGCTCTCATCAGAGTGCATCACTTCGTTTCAGACCCTGTGCTGTCTGTGTGTTTTCCTGCGAGCATACAGTGCCATCCACAGTGAAGGCTTCCTTTGGCCCAAACCCTGTGCAGCCCTTTGGCCACTTGAATGAAATCAGTTACTCCAGATAACTTTGAGAAGGGTCATCTAGATGAACAAGTGTTGTCCTAGGAGTTAGATGCAGGGCATCTAACATTGTGATGCTTTCCCTGAAAGATAACTCGGGACCTTGTGCTCCGGTGCTTATCTTCAATCAAATCAAGGATGCTTTAAGTGGTTGCTGCCTTTCCTGAGAGGTGACTTCCTTTGTGTTTTTGTCTCTCTAGGTATCTGAATTCCCTTATGAGAAGTGTTGTCCCTGCCTCTTCTGTGCAGCCCTACCTGTCCATGGGTAGTACCAGCCTAACTGATGCCCTGAAGAGCATTTCTCACCATGGATAGTCCACCCAAACTGACTGGTGAGACACTGATTGTCCATCACATTCCCCTGGTGCATTGCCAGGTTCCTGATAGACAGTGCTGCTCCATGAGCAAAAGGACCAACCCGTTCAGCCAGCCAGAGCTCAGCATTACACGGACCTCTGCCCTTCCAGACAGAGACCTCTCACAGACTGACTCCTTGGTGTACAGCAGCTTTCTCCAAGCCTCTGAAAGCTCAGCAGAAGCCTCAGACAAGAAAGAAGGCAAAGTGAGGGACTTGATTGTCCCAAGTGTCAGTAAGCGACACAACCCTTTCAAAAAAGAAGACCTCAGCATCTTTGGGGATGACCTGGGTCAAAAATCTTTCCACCTTCACAACTCACTTGTGGCTGGCAAACCTCCCTTTCATCTGCATGAGCTGGCCTTGCCCCCTTTCCACCTCCACGACTCCAACAACATTGTGAAATCCTGGAACATGTCTAGCCGGTCCGGAGTGGTAGATGGGGAAGAGGACAAAATCAGCAGTGACGACATCCAGAAGAGGAACAATGCGAACAGGTGCCACCAGGCCTCAGATCACATGGAGCTGGATGAATGCAGCTGCCATCACGGCAGCTCCTCCAGCTTCTCCTTTGACAGTGGTGACCAGCAGTGGAACCAGAACACAGGTGAATTGCTGAGGAATCAGGATGCCCTGCACAGCCGGACATGCAGCTGTTCCAGCTCAGAGCTCCAGCACTGTCGCTGCTACAGTTCATCAAGTCAGTCTGAAGTGATTGACCAACAGATGGGCTACATCAGTGACTCTTCCTGCAACAGTTCTGATGGGGTGCTGGTGAACTTCAGTGCTCTCTACAACAAAATGAATGGTCAGTCTCGATCTAACCTGAATTCAGCCAACCTCTCCTGTGACTCTTCCTTCTGCAGCCACTCAGACACAGGAGCTTTTTACCTGGATTTGCATTCATCGCCCACAGAATCCAAGATGTCTTGTGAATCGCATCACCCAGAGAGTTCAGAGAAGGCGTGTGGGTGTCAACACTCCTCTTCACCTGTCCTTGATGCTAACTGCAACTCCTACCACCTGCACTGTGAGCCTTGCACTTCAGAGAGCTCAGACCTCACTGCCTGCTTCCAGAGCCAAGCACGGCTTGTTGTGGCTACTCAGAATTATTATAAGTTAGTCACGTGTGACTTGTCTTCCCAGTCATCCCCCAGTCCAGCAGGATCTTCCATAACTAGCTGCTCGGAAGACCATACCAAAGGTAGCCCAGCCCAGCCCACTGAATACTACCTGTTTAGAAGGCCTGACCTGAGACAAGAAGAGAGCAACGTGGAATGCAGTGAAGAGGAGGCAAAGCGGGAATCCACCCAGAACACGATTGAGGGTCAGGTCTATGTGAACGTGTCACCACCTAACCTCAACACAAGCCGGCAGCGCTCCAGGAGCTATGATCAGAACCTGGACAGAAGCCCCGGCAGCAGGCTGGGCTCCTTGGAGCGCATGGTGAGCTGTCCGGTCAAGCTGAGCGAGAGTCCAGCAGTACCCATCCAGAGTTCTCCCCCGAAGCGGGTCACCTCTTTCGCTGAGCTGGCTAAAGGCCGGAGGAAGAACGGCACCTCCCCGCCGCTCCGTTCCAGCGGCGACTCCTCCTTGGAGTTCTCCCCTATCCCTGAGGCACAGCGGGACTGCCCAGCCTTCCTTGAGGAAAGAGCTCGCCGCAGCCAGAGTCTTCCACCCATGCCCTTCGTACACGGCCTGAACCAGAGCTGTGAGGGCTTCTGTCTGAATCATGCGTTTGGGGACAGCCAGGCTTTGTGTCCCACCAAAGACTCGGTCGCCGATGAGAAGGTCCCCAGTGGGCATGGGGCAGGTGAGCAAGCCTCTCTCTCCCTGCTGACGGAGGCAGATGCCAGCTTCTCAGGTGGCTCTGCCAGTGGCCACGGACAAAGAGATGTTAGAGCCCGAGCTGACGGTAAGGAGCCAAACTAGGCAGAACGGAGAAGTGAAAAGAAAGGCTGCTTTTTGGGACTTGAGGGGAGCAGCAGAGGAACCTGCATGACAGTTGCAGACCAGTGCTCATGCAGTTTGTTTCCTGGCCTACCACTCACAAGGACAAAGCCTTGCTGTGATCATTTTAGACCCAGATCAGTTCAAGGGTCTTGTCCTTGTATTTCTAAAGCCTCTTGAGGTTTTGTGCATAGCTCTCATAGCGTGTAAGGAAGGACATGGCATTAGCACATAAGGTCTGCACGGCTCCCTTCCAGGGTGTTATACTCCCCCAGTCCGTGAGACTGGCCTGCCTTTAGTTCCTGAGACAGAGATGTGCAAATGCTCAGCAGAGTCATGTTCCTAGCAGATGAAGAGAAAGGAACTGTTGAGGAGATTTTAGCCTTTCTTCTTTGGAGCTACATGGGGCAGAGGGGGAAAGGGAAGAGGCATAGCCAACAGTCCCCTCTCAATGCAGGGAGCTCACACAGTCTCTGACAGGACTTACAGCATGAGTCCTGCAGATGTTAGAGGAGCTGTGTTTCTCTTCTGGAATGCCCTGGTCATATCCTCTGCAGTGCATTGGATTGCAGCAAATGTTCCTGTGGAGGGCAGTTCTTACAGTTCTTCTGCAGGAAAGCCTGTAATACATGAGTTGCTTTCCACCTTGACATTGTCACACTTGTCCTGGTGAGCAGGCCGTGCGACAGCCCTACCAGAGGTATGGCCATTTCTCCAGACACCTCTTAGCTCTGCCCTAGACAGTTCTTGTACCTGCTTCACAGGTAAAAGCCTGTGTAAAATGCCTCTGCCCAGAATGCTGCAGTAGATAGCCCCAGACTTGCCAAACACCAGACTGTCTCCATTTAATGCCTGGAAGACTTCTGGCAGGAGATAGGAAGAACATGTTGTTCATTACCATTGCAGCTGTGGGAGAGATTTTGACCTTTGGAACAAGAGTTTTTTAGGAATTGTCCTGTTTATTGAGCATTGAACGTATGCTTAGTGTGGGATGGTGGGGGAGGCAGGCCTCTTCTGGGAGAAGGTGGTATGGGAGCAGCCCTCTTGGTTTGTAGGAGTGCTTAGAAGGAGCAAGAGCTGCTCAGGGAGGAGAAGGCAGGCAGGAGCTCTCAGAGCAGTACATCCCAGCAGTTCCTGCACCTCCTGCACTTCAACAGCAAGGCAGATGTTAGTGCTGGGCAGAAAGGTTCTGCAGCTGGAGATAGAGGCAGAGCTGCCTTGCTCCAGCCAGGAGCAGCATGCAAGGCTAGGAGGCCTGGGAAGGGACTAGCAAGCTCTGCAGAAAGCTATCTCTAGGGAGAAATGCCTGGCACATCCCACAGGCAGCTGGTAATGGCAGCACTGTGCTTGAGATGGGTCCTTTGTCCCAGGATTTGCAGGGGGCTGGAGGAGTGAAGGAAGATGGAAGCAAGGGTAGAGGAGCCACACTGGTCTGGGATGTGACATAGCTGGTGATGAGGGGTCCCAGTCAGTCCCTGTGAGCAGCCAGTGTTGTGTGTGTCGTGCACAGAGGGCACAGTGTCACACTTCAGCTGTGTCCCTCTGTATATTGTGGCCCCACCAGGATCTGGAGGCGTGCCCAGAGCGATCACCCCAGCGCACACTCCCTTCCCCTTAGGACATCCCTGCCCATCATTTGCTGGAGCAGACCTGCACTTTCCAGGGTTGGAAGTTCTGTTTATGCTGTGGTCCTGATTTGGTTGGAAACATGCATCTAAGGCCGGAGGATGAAGGGACCTGTGCATTCAGAGGGAGGACAGGACAATTACAGGGGAGGGAGAGGGAGGGAGGAGGGGAAGCAAGAAGCCTTTCTGACACCACCAAGTGCAGTGTGGATGCAGAGTTGTGGTGCTGTTGCATAGAATCACAGAATGCTTTGCATTGGAAGGGACCTTTAAAGGTCACCTAGTCCAACCCCCTGCAGGAAGCGAGCAGGGTCATCTGCAGCCAAAGCAGGTTGCTCAGCTCTGCATCCAACCTTACCTGGAATGTTTCCAGGGATGGGGTTCTACCACCTTTCTGGGCAACCTGAGCCAGTGTTTCACCACTATCATCATAAAAAATTTCTTTCTTATATCTAGTTTAAATCTCCCCTCTTTTAGCTTAAAACCATCACCCCTTGTCCAGTTGCAATAGGCCCTGCTGAAAAGTTTTTCCCTGTCTTTCTTACATGCTCGCTTTAAGTACTGAAAGGCCTGTGATGCTTGTGCTTGTGTGAGCTCTCAGCATACATGGGAGGGACAGTGCTCTGGAATAAGAAATCTTGCTGTACATGTACATTAGGCCATGCCTTTGTGGTGCTGCCACAAAGGCAGATCAAGGGCAGAGCACTGTGGGCCATGACTTTGTGCTGTCATGGGAGCAAGGAGTGGGGAAGGGATGTGAAGCTGGTGATCATACCAGGAGACATAAGCTCCTGGTGCAGCACTCTGCACTTCCAGATAGCTGCCAACAGCTGGCAGCTCTGCATTTGGGGCCACATGTCCTTAGCTTGCCAGCTGATGATGTGTGTCACCAGTTCAGACGGGAATGGTTCTGTGTGTGTCACTGGCCTCTAGCTCATCCTCTTCCTCTCGCAGCTGACAGCACATCGCCTTTTGCCGGGGATCTGCCATGCTGATGGTGATTATAGCTCTGCCCACCCTCATACTTTCTCCCCCTTTCTCTCCTTAAAGGTGGTGGCACAGACAGCAAGCCTGTGGTACGCTACAGCAAGGACCAGCGTCCCACAACTCTGCCCATCCAGCCGTTTGTTTTCCAGCACCACTTCAGCAAGCCACCCAAGGCTCGTGCCCTGCACAGCCATTTTGCCTCCAGCCTTTCCCAACTCTACAACTTGTCCAGCAACCGGCCTGCCAGCCAGCAGATCTCCTCCAACTCCCAGACCTCGGCCACCTTGGCAGAGCAGGCGGTGGTGGGGCTCCCGCAACGATGGCTGCGTTAAGAAGACTGCCCCCGAGACAACCCGGCCATCTCCCCTGTCGGTGGACGGAGCCGCCTCCCGCAACGATGGCTGCGTTAAGAAGACTGCCCCCGAGACAACCCGGCCATCTCCCCTGGGGAGTTACTCCCCTGTGCGATGCAACGTGCCTTTCTTTCAAAGTGGGGATTCCTCTTCCTCACCCACTGTGGAGAGAGCCGGAGAGAGCCAGCCCCCTAGGAGCAGGTCCTGCCCCATCTCTGCCAGCCTGCTTCCCACGAGGTCTTCCCCTGCTGTCAGTGCCATGCAGCCCGCACAAGCCACCAAAGCCGATACTCTGAGGCAAAAGGAGAACCCCAAGCCTGTTCCCAAGAAGGAGGCATCCCTGGAGCCAAGCCCACCGCTTTCTGAGTACCGACTCCACAGTGGGTCCCTTCCGCCCCTCTCGGTGGGCGGTATACCCGTGAGCAGAGGAGGAGGCCACGTAGATCCCCACTGGAGAAGTGGCAGTGAGACCAGCAGTTCTGGTCCCCTGAGCAGCATGGGAATACGGCCCCTCAATGGTAGGTACCCATCCACCAGGGCATGCTGGTCTGGAACATCTCCAGCTCTCTGTGGCTATGGCTGCTCCCTATAGCATCACCTTCTCTTATAGATATAACCTGCGTGGGGCAAAATTGCATCTGGATGCTGCAGTGCCCAACAGCCCCTACCGTCACTTTGTCTGCAGAACAAAGTCCTGCACTAAGAACATACCCGTCCAGTCACAACTCCTGCCCTCTGTGTGGGATGCTAATTTTACAGCACCCCATGCCAGGTGCTTGCACCCCCAAATTGCTTCCTCTCTGTCCACAGCCACGAGGCTACCCAGGCTCCTGTCCTGCTCTGCCAAGGCTGCAGCCCTCCCCTCCCTTCCATGTGTGCGTTCTAATGTCCTGAAATGCTGCTGAACTTTTAACTAATGTGCTGTCTCTGTTTCTCTGTCCTTCCTCTTTCTCTTGCTCTCTCTCCCCATTTCCCCTCCACGTCCTCCCGTCTGCTCACACCCTCGCTGCTGCGGCATCCCAGCAAACCACCTCTCTCCCCAAGCGCTGAAGTGGCGGGGGTACAGGCGAAGGAACCCCCTCGGTCTGGACCGCATGTCGGGGCTGCCCAGCTTAACAGGCAGCCTAGACAGGAGGCAGCAAGAGTCTCGGCTGAACCGAGGGAACCCCATCTTTGAGCTCCCCGGCACCCTCAACACCAGCCATTTCCACTGCAAGCTGAACGGTGCGCACCACCTTTCTGCTGAGGGGTCTTGGGAAGTGACCTTGGGGCTCAGCTTCATTCTCTTGGGGCTCAGGCTCAGCCTGGCCTCAACACTGCTCTGCCTGCTCCAAGCAGGAGGGATGATGCATCTGCTCACGTTGGGCCTGAGGAGAACAAGAGGAAGGTGACAATTGCCTTACTAATGGGTGCAGTCTGTGTGGAGCCTCCCTTTTCCAGGATCTCAGAGCAGTTGGTCTGGCTCTGGGCCACACTGAGGGGGAAAGTGAATGGCACAAGAACCTGCTCAGACCTCCACAAGTACTCCTGGACTGTGTCCTGCTTGTAGTTCATGTCTCACACTGGAGCTGTGTCCCATGGAGATCTTGTGTCTGTGCCCCACAGTGTCTATCCGCCTGCCCAAACGTGGCAGCACGCTAGGGGCTGGGCTGTAGCATTCTGAGGCAGCTGGCAGCACTCTAGGGCTCCACGGGGCTCTGTCTTCTCCATGCATTGGCCTTAAGGCCTTCCCAGTTCTCTAAAACTTGTGCAGGAAAGGCTGAGAGGGGCAGGCTGCTTTTGGCCAAACCTTGGAGAGTCCTCTGTGAAGAGCAGTGAGGTCTGTCTGTGGGAGGGAGAGCGTTCTTCAGGCCAGCTTCAAGTTGTGGAGGAACTCTACATTTCACTCTGCCAATCTAAAGGGTTTCTCCATTCCTTCTTTATGGGGAAATGCCTAGCACAGATTTGGGGAATCAACCAGATGGAAATCAAGCACATGGAAGAATTTCTGCAGAATTCGCCCCTTGAAAACAGAGGCTATTCCAGGCAGCAGGCAGAAGACACGTAGTTTGTTGCCTCTGCATGCCTGTGTGTGTGACAAGTAGGGATGTTCTCTGTGCTGCTTTTGACTCTGCTTGCTGGAGCTATCCACACAGCAGCCCTGAGTGTGGTGCAGCAGGGTTTCCCTTAGCGCCAGCCCATGAGGGTGAACCCCCCCCCCAGTCAAGCTGTGCTGCCCCTAGTCAAGCTGGAGCTGGATGTTGGGTGGGATGTGGGGTTGAACTGTACAGGTTCACGTTGCAAAACATTGCTGGGAGAGCAGCAGCTGTAACCTTGCTGCCCCAGCCCTGGAGAGGCTGGGGCATGAACACTGCTGCTGGTGCCAGTTGCTTCTGGGAGAAGCAAACAATGTGGGAGAGGTTTTGGTGTGAGGGCTTGGGGCTGATCCATCTCCCTCCTGTCTTGGCCCTGCAGGACAGTCTGTGAAGCAACTCCAGCTTACCTACACTGACTTCTTCCCTGACTACTTCTCGCTAGCAGAGAAACCCCCTGCTGAGTTCTGCCTCTCCCCAGATGGCAACACAGAGTCCATCTCCATCGACTTGCTACAGAAGAAGGGTGAGTCTGTGCATCTCTTGTGGATGAGGATGTGGTGTAGCACAGCATAATGCAAAGAGTCCTCTCTGTCTCATCTCATCTCTGTAGACTTAATGGTTGCTTTCCCTGTCCTTCTTTACTGTAGCATCATAAATACCCATCCCATGGACTGATGTCTGCTTCCGTACAGAGTCTTCTCTGTACTCTGAACTTGTGTTCTCTGCACCATGCAATGTGCCATAGAGTATGTTTGACCTGCTTGACCAAGGAATGAATCCTAAGTCCACAAGAAAGGTCAGAAAGAGCAGGCAGGCACAGGATTACAACTCTATGGCAGGGCATGCTGCCACCCCTGACACGGTGTGCAAGGGCAGACCTGTGTATCTGTGTGATGCTGCACATACGATAACCTGAGATGATGTAATTTAGGTAAAAGGTCTGTTGGGTTCTTCGTGGTAAATTGTTTACATAACAAGAGTGGGAGAAAGGTTTCCAAAGCAGGACAAGATTCAGATGTGATGAGGCATGGGTTGGGGAGTGGGTTGTTGACAGCTGACTTGGTATCATTTCAGAGGCAAGGGCCATGCAGAAAGGTTCTCATGCCTTTGCCATCTGTGTGTTGGTGATTACCAGATGGCAGCTTTTCCCTTTATCCCACTTCTGTTCTCGCATCATACTGATGCAGATGTCAGATTACCCACCATGGGCATGTTACTGTAAGTCATAACATCGGTTGCCCTATGCATGGCTTCTGGTCTGCCACCCTCTAGGATCAAAGCAGCAAAAGACTCATTGCCTCATCCCTCATCCCTCTTCCCTCAAGGGATGTTTCGTGGAGGTGATAGTCCATGTCCCTTAGGAATATTGACAGGGTGTCCTATGCTTCAACCCTTCTAAGGGTTGTCCTACGGTTGGACTGATAGGTGAGTACTGGAAAAAGCAGGGACAGATTGGGTGAGGAATTAGGAGGGGCTCTACATGCCTAAAGAGAGGACAACATAGGGTTGAAATGCCCTTGTCTGATTTGTTTGTGAAGTGTTTGGTCAGGGTCTGTCCTTGAAGACCCTCAGGCAACTCAATGACTTGTTCTTTCCCTCTAGGTCTGGTGAAAGCAATCAACACTGCTGTTGACCTGATTGTGGCTCACTTTGGAACCAGTCGGGATCCTGGGGTGAAGGTATGAATTGCTTTCAACATCATGAGTGGCATGGAGAGGATGGAGAAAGATTGCCTCTCCATTCTCTTCCAGTCAAAAACTACATGGTATCCAGTGAAGGCAGCAGTCCCTAAGAGCAAAGCAAACAAAGGCAATGTTATGCCATGCAGCTGATGGTAAATCTCTGACAATTGCTACTGCATGATGCTCGAGGTCACAGAGAAGGGAAATTCATTAAGGTCTATGAAACATATAGGAATAATGTCCAGCTTAGGTAGTCTCTGAGTTGAAAGTAGTTACAGGCTGCAAGGGTACTAAGGGCAAGTATCAAATATGTTTGCTCTCATCAGCTCTTTCTTATACACTTACTCATGGCTCTGTCTAGGAAAAAATACCAGGCCGGTGGGACGTATGATCTGATGCAGTACACCAGATCTTTTTTGCCTCATGCAGTGAAGAGCTGTGTCTCCCTCCACCATGTGCCATGATTCTGTTCTGGCACTGGTGCATGGACACAGTGCAGCGTCCCCAGTCCCAGGCCTCCATCATGATAAAAAAGTGCATCTGTCATTGCCCATCTGGGGCAGGTGAGCATCCCCTATAGCTTTGCCATGAACTTACTAGTGTCAGAACGCATATAGATTGCTCAAGGGGCTGGCTGTCTTTGGCCTGTGCTCCCCTCATCTCCCATTTCTGGAATGACCTAGGAGCAGAGCAAGTTTGCTTCTCTTTGTTCCAGGCAGTATTTGCTCTCCAGTGATACCCAGCACGTTTGTAGTGCCTCATCTCGATGAATTCTCTGCTTTAGTCAGGGGACTCTGGGACAGTGATGTGACACTATTTGGACATGCCAATTGCCGTGGAGTGCCATGCCCAAGGAGAGACCTGACTGAGTCAAATTCCAAGCTGGTTCAATCTTCTCTTGGAGCCCAGGGTATTTGCCCCCAGTTACAATTGTTGGAGATGCAGAGATTGCTCTGCAGCGTAACTGGAGATGCTGGGATTCCTACAGCTTTTCAAGGCTTCCCTGTGAGCTCCCAGTCATTGCAGTGTGAGTCTGGGGAATAATTGCAACATTCTCACATTGCTTTACTTACTAAACAGGGCTATGGTTTTGACCTGGGGTTTCATTATGCATCAGTATGCTAAGGGCTGAGCATTCACCTGTCAAAAGGCAGCACCCGTCTGTGATGCTCCCACGCTTAATGGATCTGACAGGATTATTCCTGACCCAGAAGTTCAGTCTCAGTTCAGGGCCCTTGTGGACCTGTGCCAACTGGCCAGTATAATTCCAGCTGAGCTGGTAAAAATCTGTGCCCTGAGCACAACTGCCTGGACCACCAATGTGATGTGCAAGGCCTAGGGCTGACCCCTTTGGACAGACATCCTGGCTGCCCAAAGACCATATGGAGCAGAATGTGTCCCCACTTCTCTGACTCTGGACCCTCACATGCTTCCTTACCTCAACCTGCGCTCTGTCCATCCATTTTGCCCTCACCCTGTTTATTTATAGTAATCCCTAGGAATTATAGCTCTGCATGTCACTGAGTTAAGTGTTCTTTAACCCCTTGGGGCTGGTAGTTCCTGTGTGGCTTGCTGCTTCCTGCTTCAAAAATAGCAACAAGAAAACCTACAGCAGCAGTAAAATCCCCTACTCTTTTTTCCCCCCAGTTATACCTGTAGGCAGAACTAGGCATGCCTTTTAATTGGGATGTCCTCTCCCCAAGATGGGATATTGTCTTCCCAAGCTGTTGCCTCATTCCAGCCTGGGGGCAGACCTTCCAGGGAGCAATCCAGAAACAGTGTGTGAGGCAGCAGGGGTGAAGGGGAAGAGATTTCCTGTCCAAGGAGCTGCAGAGCTTCATCAGAGCCTGGATATTGCTTGCTGGGTGTATATAATGAGCAAGTGAGGCTGGACTGTTTGCATGCATCTGTACCTTGTAGAGCAGTTACCAACAGTCTCCCTGTTGCCTCTTGTCTCCTAGGCTAAACTTGGGAACAGCTCTGTGAGCCCCAACGTGGGGCATCTCATCCTGAAATACCTATGCCCTGCTGTCCGGGATGTTCTGAGTGACGGGCTCAAGGCTTACGTCCTGGACATGATCATTGGCCAGAGAAGGAACATCCCCTGGAGTGTGGTGGAGGCATCCACCCAGCTAGGTATGGAGGGTGTGCAGTGATGCCCATCACTTTGAGGTTCTCCCATGTTGCAGCTGGGAGGTGCTGGGAAAGGTTGACTGTAAGGATTGGAGTGCAGAAGAATACCTGTCTCCCTGCACAGAACAGAGTGCACCTTGACCTTTTCTTGCAAAATGGGAGAGCTACTGTTGTGTTCTGCCCAAATATTTATTATCATTTCCCCAGAATTTTTCAAATCCTCCTGTAACAGGACCTATCAATGGAAAACAAACAAACAAACGAAGAACCCCGAAACAATGCCCCTTTCCACCCCTCTGAGTTTCCCAGGTCTTTCTAGACCTTCATCTTCAGCCCTGCACAGATACTGTAGAAGGCAGAGTTGTGCTCTAGCCTGCTCTGTAAGAAAATTTGCACTCAGGGCTCACTTGGCTCAAGCACACCCACAACACCTGCTCCCTCTGCTAGTGCCAGTTTGCTCCCTGGATTGTGGTGGTGGCCACTGTCCAGGGTAGTTCTGGAGCAGACTGCAACCCATCTCCCTTGTGGAGTCTTAACTGTTGGGATGGACTGAGCTTATCTTGGTGTTTGGTGGAAGGGCAATCCACATACAGGCATGGGCAGCCAGCAAGCATCTCTCTTGGCCTTGACACTCCTTCCCCTGGTGCTGTTCTGGCTTTGCTGGCAATTAATCTCAGCACTTTGTTTCTCTCCACAGGGCCCTCTACCAAGTTGCTGCACAGCCTCTATAGCAAGATCAGCCAGTACACGGAGCTCACCAACCACACCATGAGGTTCAACGCATTCATCTTTGGCCTCCTCAAGTAAGCAGCATCCCTGGGTTAGCTGCACGTCACTGTCCAGGGCTGGCAGCAGGTGTTGGTCCTTGACTGCAGCCAGGCACAGCTGCCAATGAAAAGACTTAGGAAACCTGGGAAGACACTCCTCAGGTGTAGGTGAAGGAAGGAAGAAGCTGCAAGCTTCTCCAGAAGGGTCAAAACCTACCAGGCTAGGACTGAGAACGGGTGGCTATAGCCCACTGAAGAGCATGGTCAGTTTGTTTTAGCCCCAGAACATTAGGGAGGAAATCTGTCTGACAGGATTCATGCAAGGTTAGACATAACATATGCATAAATTGCTTCTGGAAATCCCTACTGAAATCACTGCTTCCCAGAGCTGCAGTGAATCTCAGGGCAAGAGGCCCTGAAGATGAAATTGCCCTAGTCCAGGACTCAAGGCTGGCCCTTCCCAGTTGGGTTTGGAGTGTGCATGATACACTCAGTGTTAAGCAGAAGGCAGAAGTGCTGTCCTTTTGCCAGTGAAGGGATAAGTGCTGCTGGGATGATATTTCCCAGCTCCTCTTCAGTGGTCAGCAAGAGCTCTGGTAGTGGCAACAGAGTCCCCAAGCTCTCCAAATGTTGAAGGACTACTTCAGCAGCAAGCTCTGCCCTGCCCTTACCACCCATGGTGGCCCAGGTCTCCCTTGCTGGCACAGGATACCAGCATATTTTGGGCCAGGCGTGTAGCCTGCAATCTGTTCACATTTGTGGATGGTTTTCCTCTTCCACATGAGCCTTTCTCAGCAAAGCTAAGCTCTGCCAATGGCACAGGACCTTAATAGTGAGGGAACTTCCTGGAAACGTGATTGTTTGGGGTTGTGGTTGCACAATGCCTCATGTAAAGCAAACTGGATGGCTCTGTGACAGGCTGGGTGGCTGTGGTCAGTACATGGTGATGGCAGTGAGGCACTGTCCTTTCACTAGGTCTTGAGGTTCATGCTGTGTTTGTTGCCCTTCTCCAGGCACACTTCATTTTGTAGAAAAGATGAAAGAAGTTAATTAATTTTCCCTTTCTTTTCTGTCTGTCTGCCTGTCTTTCTGTCTGTCTTTCCTTCCCTGTTTTCCCTTTCTGCAGTATCCGGTCCTTGGAGTTCTGGTTCAACCACCTCTACAACCATGAAGGTAAGAGCCTGAGGGCTGTGGGCTATACTGGGGGCCAGATTCTGCACAATGTAGGGCATGGGGGGGACATGTATTTCTCCTGCTGGTCTCCCAGCCTAGACTGCTCCCTTCCACTCTGATCTGAGGGATTGATCTTTACAGTAAAGTCCCAGCGTGCCAGTGAAGTCCCAGATGGATGTCTAAGCTCCATGTTGCTCCCTCCACCTGAGCCTGGCCAGCCATGTCCTTCTCAGCTGCACCTAGTACCCAAGGCTATGACCTCTAATCCAGATCCCTCAGTCTACCTGCAGGAGACCAAATCTAACCCTCCCCAAATTTCTGGGTTCCCTGGTCAGTGCCTGAAAGCTTTGTACAACTGAACATGTGCACACTTAGCTGAAATCCTGCAGGCACAGGAGATGGAAAGAAACAGAAAGGAAATCCGCCTGACAAACAAAAAGCAGATTTTACTGGATGTGTCTCTTATCTCAACCAGAAATGTTTATAGAGCATGCTGATAAAGCAGCAGCACAGCCATGCCTAGAGGCAGCATGACTAAGAGCTAAGTGGGCAGCGAGACAGACACCCTCCACCTGCTGGATCCCCTGAGAGTGCTCAGAACAGGGCCCCATGCACTGCAAGAAGCTCAGCCCAGTATCTTCTGGCAGGTTTGGGGGCTGACAGCAGACCTTTCCTAGGTCTGTGTGTGCAGTCAGCTCTTCTTTCTGGAGCAGATGAGAGTACACTTGCCTTTGTACTGAGCAGTGTAGCAAGATAAAGGATCCTGGGCTTGTGGAGAAGATGACAACCATCTGTTTCAAGACATCATTGAGAGCTGGAAGTATGAGCAAAAGCTAGGGCTGTCAGGAAGATGAAGGCTAGGCAGAGGAGTTGGGGACAAGGTGCAGGGCTGTCTGTGGTGTAAGTTTGTTACCTCACTGGGGACAAATGGCCACAAATCCTGTTCCCAAGTCTCTCCCTGGGAGTGAGACCTGACAAAAAAAGATGGGCAGAGTCGGGGGCACTGCAGATGTGGTCAAATGAAGTGAAGGATGAATGCTGCAGATAGAAATGCTCGTCCATTTTCTGTTAGGATCTGCAGTTCAGGCCAGCCAGGTCCCTAGAAAGAGAAAATATTCATCTGTCCCTGACACCTCTCTCTGCAGGGGACTGGTAGTAGCCAGATCTGCAGCTCTTTGATATCTCCAGGAGGTGGGGAAGAGAATTTTAATGTATGCCAACCCTTTGTTGTTCTTTGTTTGCACCCTGCCCCCATGGCACTTTGTGGCAGAGGTTGTCCTGGTAGATAGTCTGACAGGCAGGTCCCAGCTTCAGGTGTGGCTGGAAGCAGGACCTGGGCTGGTGTGCCCAGAGCTCACAGAGCACCTGGTACTCCCTGACCCCACACTGAGCCTCACACTGCAGCCATAGCTGTGACCAAACACCAGTGTCCATCTCCTTTCCCCATGCTTCAGTAGCTTCTTGGTGGCTTGGCAAAGGTGGCAAGATCTTGTCTAACTGATGTTTCTTGCCCTACAGATATCATCCTGGCACACTACCAGCCTGTGGGCTTCCTGTGCCTGTCTCACAGTGTGTGCCAGCCTCTTTTCGAGGAGCTCTTGCTCCTGCTTCAGCCCCTCTCCCTGCTGCCCTTCAACCTAGACCTCCTCTTCGAGCACCACCTGATGCAGATGGGCAAAGAGCAGCAGCAGCAAAAGGAGCTGCTGCGTGTGAAGCAGGACCTGCTGCTTTCCGCGCATTCCACCCTGCAGCTGATGCGGACACGGAGCAGCAGTGAGGATCCCGACGGCTGCAGCACTGCCCCTGAAGCATGCAAAGTGGG
>NW_008616196.1:39614-40931 GCF_000691845.1 Merops nubicus
TGGCCCCAGGCCGCAGCCCCCAGCAAGCTGTGAGTGAGAGGGTCAAGGGGGTGGGGGCCTCCTATGGAGATGGTGACAGGGAAGAAGAACAGAGGAAGGTGCGAGAGAGCACGTGGGAAGGGAAGAAAGACAAGCAGGCGAGCTGGTGGTACCAGCTCATGCAGAGCTCTCAGATTTACATTGAGGGCTCAGCTGAAGGCTCAAAGTTCATCCGCTATGAGAAGAAGAAGGCTTTGAATGCTGTGCCCAGGTCGGTGGAGACCCGCAAGGCACCACCCCCCCGTGAGGGGGTGGTGGAGGGTGCAGAGGCTTGTCCCGTTGCTGAGGGTACTTTGGAGGAGAAGCCCAAGGCGGCCAGCAGGCCAAGTCCTGAAGCCATGGAAGAGCCCTTGGAAAAGCCCCAGCACGTACTGGTCAGCGAAGAGGTGAAGGAAAGGAGCTGGCCCTTCTGGATGGGCAGCCCCCCAGACTCCGTGCTTACGGAGCTGAAGCGCAGCAAGGAGAAGGAGTCGGGCGCTCAGCAGAAAGTGGGACCAGCAGCAGCAGCCCCCCAAGAGGAGACCAGCACCAGTGCATCAGAAGGCAGCCAGCCTATCAAGTGGGGACACTTGTTTGGGTCCAGGAAGGTGCAGAAAGAGCCCAGGCAGCCTAACAGGTAGGGGGACAGGGATGGTTCGGGGCTGGAGAGGGCTGGTTAACCTGGGGTTGCAGCAGTGCAGGTGGAAGTCGGGCCAATAGCCAACCACTGGTCTATACCACAGTGGTACACCAGAGGCAGTGTGTGAACACAGAGGTCTGTCGCCCTGCCCAGTCCCACCAGCCTGCAGTTCCTGTCGTTTTACCACTTCAGCTCCTGCCCTTGTTCAGTCCACCTCACCTGCTTTCCTCTCCTGCCTGAGCTGTACCACTGCCTTGGCTCCTAACCTCCTCTCTGGGGGGAGGGCTCCTGCTGCACAGACCCATAATCACTTCATCCCTTCCAAAAAAACACATACTGAGAAGAGAATGTGGAGCCATCTCTGTTGCACACAGCAGGTGGGGAGGAGGCCTGAAGTAGGCCCATGTGGCTGAGACCTCCCTGTGTTGCCTCTTCATCTGCACCCTCCTTGCTTCTATGGCCACTGGAAGTGTCATTCCCAGTCTAGGCCATGTTGTGCCTGGAGCATGCTGAGCACTTCCCTCTAGGAGACAGCCTAGTGTACTCTGTACTAGACTTTTGTACTAGACCACAGTGTACTTTGTGCACAGAGCTGGACCTCTAAGGAACAACCTTGCCATGAGAGTGGCTGGGGCGTTCCCCCCGCCCCTCTCCCCACC
>NW_008616196.1:40962-41920 GCF_000691845.1 Merops nubicus
CTCCCCTGCCACTACCAGCTTCTGTCTACTTTTTGCAGGTTGCCCTCTGGCTGGCTGAGCTTGGACAAGTCTGTGTTCCAGCTGGTGGCCCAGACGGTTGGGGCAAGCATGTGGAGAGAAGCAGCCCCTGAGCCAGAGCCCTCCCGGCCAGAGCCATCTGAAGTCCCCCCCACGGAGCAGCCAGCCCGGGGACTGTCCCCCCACCCTCCCTGGTGAGTGGCTCCATGGGGCCATCCTGCAGGTGCTGGGACATGGTGGTTTGGGGTTGGCATGGCTCTGCCTGTTGCAGTTCACCTGGTACCCTTTGTGCTCATGGACCAGGGGATGGTTCGGGGCAGTGGTGCAGCTTGTGCGTCCATCCACGCCAACTCTGTAATCTGCAGGTGAGGGAGAGCTGGGGGCCAGCTGGGAGCCTGGCTGGGTGGGGAGAGGCAGGTTTTGTTTTCTCTGTGCCTCCTGTGGTCCCTAGGCTTCAGCGAGGTGAGTGTCTTGTGGTGAGCTAAACCTTCCTCCCCTCCCTCTGCCTGCAGTGAGGTGAAAGCTCTTTGCCATCACATTGCCACCGAGGCAGGACAGCTGAGCTTCAACAAGGGGGACATCCTGCAGGTCATCTCCAAGGTGGATGGAGACTGGCTGCAGTGCAGTCTTGGCTCCGAGAAGGGACTGGTGCCCATCATGTACGTGACCCACCCGGAGGACGAGGACTACTGACGTGGCTGGGAGGCGAAGCACAGTACCATGGGCTGCTGAGGCTCCTCTGGGGAAGACCACCCTGCCAGAGGAACAGACACAGCTTCTTGCTAGTTTCTTACCTTTCTTGCCATTACAGAATACAGTAACCGTAGGTGGTTCCTTCTCGCTCCTCCTTGTGCAGCTGCCAAAAGCCACCTTGGCCCCTGGGGTCTTCTGCGAGCTGCACCTCGTATTGCCAGGCATCACCGTGCATGCAGCCACACCA
>NW_008616196.1:42141-42360 GCF_000691845.1 Merops nubicus
GGGGCGTGCCAGCCTGCAGCCTGCAGCATCCCTGGTGCAGGGGTGGGGGCACCATCCAGTGGCAAGGTCTCTGCAAGGCTAGGCTGGTGGGTTGCGTTGTGGCTTGATGGGGGGCTGCAAGGTCGGCTCCCCCACACTGAAGCAGCCCTGTCCTTACATGTTATAGTGGTGCCTGATGGGTTGTACTGGGCCAAATGGCCTGACCCTGCCATGCTGCAG
>NW_008616197.1:0-1360 GCF_000691845.1 Merops nubicus
ATTTACATCCCTCTCCCCCAACCTGACAGTGCTTTTAGTTCCTACAGGAAATAGCCCGGGAGGAGCGGGGCAGCGCGGAAGGCAGCGCCAGGAGGTCCCAGGCACGGGGTCCCCACCCGGCTCTCCCCCCGTTCCCCGCCGTCTGCGGAAGCCACCCGCCGTCCCCAGAGTTTGCCCAGGCTGGATAAAGAGCCGTTTTCCAAGCAGAGGCCCCGTCCTCCGCCAAAAAGCCCGGCTGGCAGGGGTCTCAGACCGTGGTCTCGCCCTGTTTGCTGTTGGTGAGCCTGGTGTAAAACTTCCTCCAGGAGTTCAGGGTTTTCCCAGACCAGATCCAGAAGCCCGAGGTGATGCCCACAATTAAGGTCATGAGATACTTAATCATGAAGACGGTGAAGTCGGGGCTCATGGGCGGGTGGTGGCTATGGTTGTTGGGACAGGGGATGGCATAGCTCTTACAGCTCTGCGTGACCCAACTCCTCTCCCACTGTTCCCTAAACGCTTGCTCGTAAAAATAGCAGGCAATGACGATGGTGGCCGGCACTGTGTACAGGACACTGAAGATGCCTATCCTCACCATGAGCTTCTCCAGCTTTTCCGTCTTGGTGCCGTCATGCTTCATGATGGTCCGGATCCTGAAGAGGGACACAAAGCCGGCCAGCAGGAAGGAGGTGCCGATGAACAGGTAGACGAACAAGGGGGCCAGCACGAAACCCCGCAGGGCATCCACGTTGTTGATGCCCACAAAGCAGACGCCGCTGAGGACGTCCCCGTCTACCTGCCCCAGGGCCAGGATGGTGATGGTCTTGATGGCCGGCACGGCCCAGGCAGCCAGGTGGAAATACTGGGAGTTGGCCTCAATGGCCTCGTGGCCCCACTTCATGCCGGCGGCCAGGAACCAAGTGAGGGAGAGGATGACCCACCAGATGGAGCTGGCCATGCCGAAGAAGTAGAGCATCATGAAGAGGATGGTGCAGCCTTCCCGCTTCGTGCCCTGCGCCACGGTGCGGGAGCCGTCCTCCGTGAAGCGCTCGTTGCAGACCACCCTCTCTTCCAGGAGGAAGCCGGCGATGTAGGCCACGGCCACCGCCGTGTAGCAGCCCGAGAGGAAGATGATGACTTCATGTCCACCAGGTAGGTGAGGACGGTGAAGAGGGTGGAGGCACAGCATAGCACGGACCAGATGCCGATCCAGGTGCGGGAGAAGCGCAGCTCCTCGGGCCCGAAGTACATGAGCCCGTAGAGGCGGCCGGGCTCGCAGGGCGCCCCGCAGTCCTTCTCCCCCAGGAACCGGTAGTTCAGATAGGAGGGCACCTTCAGCGCCCGCGGGCAGGAGAAGCGCCCGCGGGGCTCGCCGGGCCCC
>NW_008616198.1:0-83428 GCF_000691845.1 Merops nubicus
CCCATGATCCCAGCCTCCGCCCCCCAAACCAGTACAGTATGACACTCACATAGCTAGCCAAAATAACTATGACCATGCCTTCACAGCTTGGAGAGTAACTGTGCAAGATGCTTTTGATAACGTATGGATGTTGTGATGACACAAATTGGTGATGTGTTTGCTGGGAAGTCTCAGGCTGGCTGCCACTCAGCTTGGTCTCTTGGTGATTGCCCTCGATGGACTTGAGCTCTTGCTTTGCATTTTTTGGATATTGTGTTACTAGTATTGAGGAGACACTAATATTTTGCATCCTTTCTTCATTTGGTCTTAGTCATTTTGCTTTTTGTTGTCTGTGGAAGCTGGTCTGGTCTAACACTGTCCTGGCTAGATCTCATTTTAAGCTGATGTTCAAACACGCTCTGCTGCCATATGAGGCCAGCTAGTGAGTGTTTGCCAAACAGAAGCTGGGCAAGCTGCAACGGGCTGGATTTGAATGAGTGAAGTAAAAATGGAAATTACAGGAATGTAATATTGAATGTCTTGGTGAGTCACAATCTGTTTGTTAGCAACAGAATGCCTTTTGGAGATTGTCTGGAAACTTGGGAAGAAGAGTATGGGACATATCAGATCACCTTTACTCACACTGAGTGGACCATTTTCCTGCTGTGGGACTGAGTTGCCCAACAAGAGCTGTGCTGTCAGAATTGAGTTCAGAAAAGGAGAAAGAGTTGAGTATGTAGCCTGAGGGGTTTGAAACATGAAAAATCAGAATACAATTATGTGCCGTTCTCTTTTCTAGATAGATTTGTGATATTTAAAGAGAGAGAAGGGTACAGTGCTCTCTGATCTGGAGAAAGTTGTACTTCAATATTGACCGAAAATAGATGGGAAGAAAAGTCCTGTCCAAATGAAGGCAGCTTTGTGGTTTACCCTTTAATGAACATCTTATCTTAAAAGGGAGGTGTAACATCTGTGTGATGATTAATCTCTGACTCTATTTGGTTACTGAATGTTATTCATTAAAAAAATGCCTTAAAGTAAACATGTTGTACTGCCTTGGACAGATTCTGTTTGGGATCTGTTTCATTTGGAGACCCTGTTTCCCTGGCACTTTCCAGTGATGACCGTGTGGGAAATACCATTTTTCAAGTACTGGCTGGCAGAAGTGATTTCTTATCTCTGCCTCCATATCAGCCTGCTGTGCAGATGCTTCCAGAAAACACAGCTGGGATGCTGCCTGTCTCTGTGCCACTTGTTGCCATCTCTGCTCTGAGCATGGTCTTCAGAGGAACTTCTTGATAGCCACCAAGGAGTGTGATTTTTGGTTTTTTTTTTTTTTTTTAAACATATGCACGGTGCTCCCACCCATCCAAAGCATTTGCTTGGAGCCTTTTGTAAATAGTGAGACTTCTGGGAACGCAGAGAGGTTTCAGTGACCTAATGAGTAAAGAAAACACTAATGCCCTGGGTCTGGTCCTGTCATTTTTGCTCATGCTCAAAGAGTTCTGTTGACCTGGAGAAACCAGGAGCACAGACATGACTGGGCTATGCTGTTAATGATACTCCTCTTGGATGTCATGTTCCTTTTTGCAATGCAAGACTGAGACTTTTAGTGAATTCTTTACAAGCTTGGTCATAGTTTCAAATGTGTCCATTATCAGTTGAGTTTATTATGACAACTTGTAGGTACCAAGTAAGAGTAGGGCCTAATTACGGTGGGCACCAGAGCCCCAGCCCCAGGCAGAATGGGCTGGGAGGCAGGATGGGCTGGCAGGCACTGGGGTACAGCCCTAGCCCTGTCCTCGTGCAGCAGCGTGTGTGCTCAAGTGGAACAGCAGCCTGATTTCTGGGCTCTGCCTGTGGTGGTGGGGGGGCTGCAGAGAGGAACACTATGGAGTGTATGTGAGAACAGGACATGAATGACAAGCAGGAGATTGCTCTGTTCCATATTTCCCTCTATTCTCCTTTTTTTTCTTCTTTTTTATTTTTCCCCCTCCTTTCATGTCTGCCGCCTTTTTCTTATCTAGTTTCTTTTTGTGTCATCTTTGGAAATCAGCAGGGCTGCCTTGGTGAAAAGGTTACTTTCAGGGTGTGAGGACTTAAAAACCAAGGCTAGTCCTGGTGAGCAGAGAGGCTGGATGTGGATGTGAGGCAGTTTGGTGGCCCCTGGGCTCACAGCCGTCCTGAAGGCCAGGGGAATCAGGAGGGCTAAGGCTGTGGTGGGGCTGTAGTACTGTCCATAGCTGATTTGATTTAGTTCCCGTAGCATGAACACCAAGGTGTGCCACAGTGCAGGGTAGCTGAGAAAAGCGCTGATTTTTGGAGAGGCAGCCTCCTGGACCCAAGTGCAAATTTTTCACACACAGGTACAGACCTGTGCTTGACTCCGCTCTCTAGCTGGTACGAGTCTGACTGAGCAGTTAGGAGGAAGCATCCACCAGCTTGACAGGCTCATCCTCACTCTGCTTAGCCCCGTTCAAATGGGGCTTGGTGGTGCACACCACAGCGATGTGCTGCTCAGAGACACGCTGCTCGGCAGCGCACGAGCACCTGCAGGGGTCTGACAGTGTCCAGGGGAGCTCCTGTTCCCTTCGTGGGACACAGTGACTAGCACAACCTGGGACCTCCTTTGAGCATTTTGGAGATTCTTCCTTTAGTACCACAGCCATGCTAGCAGCAGATGCAGGGTCACTGTAAAATGCTCATTTGATAGAGTGCCACTTGCTGCCGCTCTCACCGTCCCCTGCCCAAGGGTTAAGCTCTCAATGTGCTCTCCACCCAGCCAAGCCTTCTTCTACTTTAGAGGCGTTTGAGTTCAGCTCCCAGGGGCAGAGCCTACGGTCTCAGAGGTGCAAAGGTTCAAACGCTGTGAACTCTGTCCTGGTTTGGGCGCTTCTCCTTCAGGGCTATAAGGGCTTTTGATGTATAACCAAGGTATGTGCTAGCTCGTGTTACTTGCAGCCAGAACTGCACTTTACAGCTCTTCAGGGACATGTCCACCACCTTTGTGTTTTACAGAGCCCTCCAGGCTTCACACCTTTCTCAACCCGCTAGCTGTGATTTACTGTTTCTGCCTTAAACCAGCCTTAAACTGTGTGCTCTGCACCTGCCTCTGGAGGTGCAGCTGGGAGGCTTTATTGCCTGCTTCCCTGGTGTTCATGCTGTGGAAACACAGAAAGGACCTCCCTGGGCTGCTCCAACTACTGAGGAGTGTGCCCAGTTGCCGGGATGCAGCTGTTGGGATCCTTTCAGCAGTGATGGTTGTGTTGTAATTGTATAGAGCACCCAGTACTCTTGTGTGTATGTTGGAGTTGAGCTTTGGGCAGGAGACATCTTAACTACAGATTTGCCATCCTACAAACTCTGCTGGAGTTTGGGGAGTTTGGCATCATAGTATCCAGAAGGGCTCAGCCCATTTTTTAAAAGAAGTAGTGGCCTTTTCCTCTTTCAGTCTGCTGCTAATGCACTTGTAAACTAAAGAAAAAGGAATAAATTGGGAATGGCTCCAGTGCAGCTGATGGAAATGGCCAAACACAAAGCTGGAGTGAACAAAGTTGACTTTTGAGTTCAATGTTGGACTTTGAGGCTCATCTTCTGGGAGGCAGGGGAGACATGGGTTTGCCTTCATTCCTATTGAACTTGGCCAGAGAAGATACCCATTTTCTTCCCTTTCTATGGCATCATCATACTGATCTAAATTGGAACAGCACATGCCAAGAAGTTAGCTTTCCATAGAAAACTTGTTAAAATGCTCTTTATGGCAGTTTTCCCTATGGTTAGAGATCCTTTCAGGATTTTTCTTTTTAAGGAGCACAGTAAGTTACTGTGTGAGCCCCTCCACAGTCTGTGCCAACACCAGCCTGCCCATCTGAAACCAGAGGAGCCAGCCAGCAGGTCCACTGAAGCACAGAGCCACCATGTTGGTTACTGGCAGCCAGCCACTGTGGAAGGTGGCAGGGTGACACAATGGTGTGTGACTTATCTTCCAAGCTGCTCCCTTTACATGATGGAAACTGTTGGCAAAGACTGAAACTTTGGTCCATAGCAAAATAAATGGGTAATTGTGGTTGAGCAGTGGGGGTGGGCAAACAACCATTAGTTAGCATGCCTCGTACTATTTTTTTTTCCTTTTTCTTCTGTCTGTGGTTTAGATCTCTCATCTTGTGAACCTTTGAGAGGGAAGAAGTAATTTAGGACCTGAAGGATACCTGATGCAATGCTATCCAAAGGTCAGGAGCTGCCTGTTGTTGGAGATCTGAAGACTCACCATATGTGCTCAGAGAGATGGAACACTGTGCTGAGCTATATCCTTCAGCTCTCCAGGTAAGCAGTTCCTTCCAGTCCACACCTCAAGCCCTTACACTTCAGGGTAGTAGAACAATACGTCTGCACGGGTGGTGGTGCTTTGTCAAGAAATTCTCATCAAGAGCTGTGTGCACAGAAAATATTTGAGGCATTTGCAATGAAAATAAAGGGATGAAGACCTCTGAACCTAGCTGGGAAGTCTGACGTGAAGGGGTGGAGCAGAGGTGAGGCATGTGGAAGGACACGTGCTCTCCTACCTTGCTGTGGAGTCACATCAGCTCTGTAGCAGGGAAGTAGCCTTGCTTTTGAAGGTCAGGCTGGCAAGAGCTGGCTTTCTGAAATAGGTGGAGGTCTTTTTCATTGAGGAAGCCAAACTCCTGCATGAGACCTTTTTGGTTTTTTTCAGTTTAAAAGGGGGGAAAAAAAAGCTATTTTGAAATGTTGTTTTGATTAGGTCTGTTTAATCCAGCATCCTGTCCCAGTCAGCATTCAGTACACCTGAGAATTACAGACAGAAGGCCTCTGTCCCATGGCACCCAGTGCTTCTGTAGCTGCAAGGAAATGTACTCGTTGCTTATATGATATGAAAACTCTGTAAGTCTGTTTCCTTCTGATGTTATGACTAGCCCTTGCTGAATGTTTGTGCATAGATAATCTTGGTTACAAAGCATTTCCTTGCTTACAATTTCTTTATCAAAACTAGAGGGAATTGGAACTCTCTGGTGTGCAATTGTATGGGAGCAGGTCAGCACTGTTTTCTTGCCAAAATTTTTTTTTCTGAGCAAATAAGAGAACTAGCTGGCACTCATGTAGCTGGGGGTTTTGCGTGTGGTTTTTTTTTTTTTTTAGTGTTTGGTTGGATTTGTTGTTATGTGTTTTTTTTTGTCAATATGTTTAGATGATATTCTGTTTAAGATTATCAGTGGTTTTTGGAACTCCTAGCTCTTCGTTGTCTCAGGTAGTTGGCTGACAAGCCAGATGTCCCCGTGGTTCAACTTTTTTTTTATTCCTAGTTTGTCTGCTGGGTGGTTGAATTCTGGGTGTGTGTATGTTGTTTTGCATCTTTATGTCTGTCAGTGAATGTGAAACTAACATTAGTGTCTCCAGTGACTTAGAGTGCAAAATGCTTGGTATGACTTCATTGATGATGAGGTCCACCAAGCTCTGGGGTGTTCTAGAGATGCCAGTGATACAGACTGATGTACGGATGTTTCTTTGTTGTCTGCCACACAACAGGAGCAGTAGGGCTTTTCTACAAAAAGAAAGTTCCCCTTTCAGGTCTCTGTGTGTTGCTGTAGAAAGCACAGAGCATCCTCTTTCACTTTTAGAAGGAAATGAGCCTGAACAGAGTACTGACCGTGCTGTGGCCTCTAGACTAATGGCCCATGTCACTATCCTTCAAGGTCACATTAACAGCAACCTTCAGTTCAGGGGTGTTGATTTGTATCTCTCAACATACAGGAGAGGTGCCAGAATGGGGACATGGCGTGAATCCCTCTTCAGTCCTCAGTGTTGCTGGCTCAGTCAGTGTCCATGGGAAAAATGTTTGTTCTGCTGTTGGCCTGTCTTCTGGACAGGGATTTGTAGAGGATGCAGTTAAGGTGATGTGGCAGGTAAATGCAAGCTAACTGTAGCTTTTCCTGCAGCCAGATAATGTTAGTAGATCCCACCCCCCACTACATGCTTTAGAGGAAGGCACAGTCTTCATAACAGGCCAAATCACAGACTTCTGTTTGCACCATAACCATCTCTGGGAAGAAATTTCTCACTGATTAGCATATGCCCAGGAGCATTTGCAGTAAATAGGCCTCATAGTTTTGTCCCCAGCCTACCACAGACGTTTGGTCCTATCTTCAGCTGGTGAAAACTGGCATCGCTTTGTTGTCTCTCCAAGTCAATTTGCAATGAGTGAAAATTGGTCTTTCTGTTCTCCTTCACATGAAGGTCATGTAACTTTTGTGGCTTTGTGCAATATGTTCTTTCTAAAGAGAAATGAATGTGCAGTTGTCTTTTATTTTGCAATGATCTTCTAAAGTATCCAGTTCAAAGATTGGGCGTGCTTGACACACTTTCCACCCATTTCTTTCAAGTTAATAATCCTCTGATGCCTCTCACATGATCTGTTGGTCCTGCGAGGGTTTGAGCTTTGATGGAGGAGGAGTCTTTGAACAACAAGGGAGGACTGGAAAATCTGGGGAACTTCTGGTTTAGAGGCTTTGATATTGTGCTGGTAGCCTATCCTACTGTTAGGCTGTTTCAGTATTTCCAGTCTCGGAGGGTCATTTCATAATAGATATGGGAAGGATTTGCACTTGGCTTGACTGCAGTTTTCTTAGTGGCCTGGGGAAGCCTGTAATAGCATGCCCACTAACACTACCAGTACCTTGTTTTCAACAGGATCTAAGAGCAGTGTGCTTAAAAGGAACAATGCAGAAAGTTGGAGGAGAACTATCCCCCACTGAGCAAAGTAAAGCCTAAAGCCTTAGAAAGAGGACTTGGAGGCAGACATTTTTCCATTCCTCTCCTTTCTTCCCTGTGATGATTAAGAGGATTAGCTGCTACTCACTGTGAGCAAAGGTTAAGAATTTCTCTCACAGATAGTGGAGATGTGAGCCGTTCTGCGGGCCATCCCTGCTTCCTGCAGTCAGCCTTTGAATCAGATCCCCCAGTGTGCCAGGCAAGCGGGCTGTTAGCTGGGCAGCCTCCCAACCTGCCTCCAAAGGAATCCCAAAGATGAGAGCTCAGAGCACTCTAGGAAGTTGGAGGAGTCTTAAAGCAGGAACAAACTGACTTGAGAGGGTTTCAGGCACTGCAAGCAGTGAAGAGGAAAAGTCCCCTTTGAAATCCAGTAGAGTTTGGGCTCCAAAAGCTAGCAGAGGTTTTCAGGAACCGCTGCCTTTTCTGAGAAGAAAACCACAGAGTTTGAACTACAAATCTGCAGCCACCCCCAAGCTGGGGCTAAAGGTGGCGTATCTTTCATTTCCAAGCCCAACAAGCCTGGTGTGAGTGGTTGGGAGCAGGAAGTGTCCTACAAGACAGAAGCTCAGCTGCTTGGAGAGTGTCAGGGTGCATCACAGAGTAACAGGGGAAGAAATCAGCAGTTCCACAAGCAGAGGTAGGAGTCAAGACTGCTTTCTAGCATGTCCTTCTAGGCGTTCTCTGGTGTCTAAGGAGAGATCAGTTTATCAGCCTTTCTTCTAGTAGGGACACCAACAGAGACTTTCTGCTCTGTTTGGCCCCAGTTTTCTCAAAATTCACAGGAACACAGTATGATGGTGGCTTCTCTTCTTGTTCCAATTGCAGCTGAAATTGGACAATGATTCCCAGAGGCAATGGGGCACATGATGTGACCACAAATATGGGTTGTCTTTATATGTTGGGAGGAAATGGCTGCAAATCACTTCTGTGGTGGAAGTTGCCACTTCTGTAGGTCTGCTCTCCAGGAAGAATCGCCTCTAAAGAGAAATGGTGAGTCCCCTGTGACACAGAGCACATCTGTCAGTGCTGTTTCACTTTGAGTTAGTGTTTTGCCAGTGACCAGGCCCAACAAAAATGGTACCACCACCAGCAGGAAGATGAACCAACACACAGACTGTATTGTATACAAGAAGAACATTCCATGAATGATCGCTGGGGGTACAAACAGATCAATCAGCTGGTACATAATCGACGCCACCCCCAGCGATCCCACAAAAGATGTGACTCTGCCCACAACAGGTGGTACAAACAGTGAGCTGAGGTTGCCCATAGTTGGCATGGGAAACAGCCAGACCAGCAAGCTGAACATATAAGAGAAAGGTGCCCACATGGCGACTCTCACCCGATCAGCCCGCGTTTGCAAAGGTCTTGAGCAGACTGGGGCCCAGCTCCAGGGAGAGTCAGGAGGTCTGCCCTGAACCAGGAAGCTCTGGGGAGTGCACTCCACAGACAGACACTCCTGACTCCCTGCCAGTGGTCCCAGCTTTTATCCCCAAGCAGACACCTGACCTTTGTCAACTCAGTGCGGGACCCCTGGGGCTCATTTCCCTTCTGGCTCTCCCTGCAGGGCCGGCCGCACCCTGGGGGGAAGCTATAAGGCAAACTCACCTCCTCTTTATGAAGGGCTGTGGGAATCACCCATATGTCAACCTTAATTTGGGGGCTTGGGTTTCAAACCCCAGCATTTCAGTCAGTAATTTATCTCAAAGGTCTTGTTTGTACTTGATGCTGCCTCAGAAATCCTGAGTCACTCTTTACCTGAGTTCACCCTGGTACATGTATTTTATGCTGTGGTTGTCTATGGTTGGGAAAGTCCTCAAGTACAGAAAGTCAAAACTGCCTCTTTCCTAAAAATGTAGTTCTGCTGCTTTTATAATGAGACAGTAGGTTGGATGTCACATTCCTTGATAAAACACAACTGCATGTCAGTCCCAACATTTCTCAGGTGTGGAGACAGAGCTTAGTTTTGCTGTGTGCTTCTCCTCAGGATGTCCTTGCTGTTGAACTCCAGGAGGGTCAGTACAGATTTATACCTCCAAGGTGTTAAGTACAAATTGCATTTATGTCAAGCAGATACTACTCTCTAGTCCTTGTCCTGGAGATGGTTATAGGTCTGTATCAGTGTGGAAGAACTAAATGAACAATTTTCTCTCCTAATTTCAACTTCGAAGCGTGTCTGGGGCCATGTTCAGTTCAGGTCTGGCCTACGTTTACTGCTGGCTATGTACATGCATTTCTGTGTCACTTGGATCACTCTGTCTGTGCTGAGGGTTAAGATTGTGTATGCATCTAGTTCCTCGGGTCACCTGAAGTACATTTATTCTGCTGTGACCTGGTCACAAATTTAAGCTCTGAAGGGCACCAAGCAATTGTGCTTATCAGTAGGAGCCTTGGTGCTCAACTCTTGCTGTTGGGCCCTTTTCTAAGTTATCTTCAACCTCAGTCATCACTGGCAGTGCTGAGAGCTTAAAATCAGACAATTGTTTGAATAGTCATTAAGCTCTAAATACTTAAGCAGTGAAAACTCTACAAAAGCACCTCTGAAAGCTGAAGAAGAAAAATGTAACTGCCTGTAACAAAACTTTCCTGCTGGTAGCTATAAATCAGTAGGTTTTTAGTAGCTTTTGATAAGTGTCTTAATGGGGCCTATCAATCTGACTGCATTTAAAGTTTCAGCCATTATTATATTACCCCAGTGATCACAAATCTTCTGATGACAGAGATAACTTGAGAAAGATTTAGCAGAATATGAGTTTAGCTGGAATTGTGACCTGAAAACTACAGTGTCTCTCACAGTAGCCTGAAGTCAGTAGTCTGAGTCTTTCTAGGATGCACAGGGACTACGCTGATGCCATTTTGTCTTTTGTAGCAGCTCAGCTATTGGTCCTCCCATGTCTCCTATCTTTGTTTTCTACTTGTAGGAACTAGCATTCACTCCTGTCATACCTGGCCCAGGGGACGTGGACTAAAAATTAACATAAAGGAGAGAAAATAGAAAAGCAGTGTATGAGACAATGTCATCAGGAATTTGGGATGATAGAAGACTTCAGCAGCCACTGCAGCTTCCTGGTCATGTAACTAATCTTCCTCTAGCAATAGATGCAACATAGCTACTTGATAGTGTCACCCTCTTTATTTTGCTCCTGTTTCAAAGCTAACAGTAAAGAAAAAAAAGGTATCTATGAATTCCCTGTGGCTTAGGAACCTGAGGAAGCATAAATTGAGAGTTTTAGGTGGTTGTCTTCAACCAACCATCCCAGAAGGGTGTTTGAGCTGTAAAGCCCATCCATCACTTTGGCTACTGACGCCAGTGCCACTGCCAGAGAAAGATCACTCAAATTGGATTATCAGAGTCAAAGCCAGAGACAGATCTTGTGGGAAGGGGTTGAGAAAGTCTCATATCTTAATTCTCTGTTGTGTAGGAAATAAAAAGGGGATTGTGCATGAGGGGTGGGAATGCCCTGTTTCTCATTATCTGAAGGCATGGTCTTGAGAGAGAGGGTGGAGCCCTTGTGCAAAAGATAAATCATATTACTGGGGTTTGTTTCCCTGCTTTTGCTTTCCAGTTCTCCCTCCGGGGAACTGGAGTCCAGGGGCTCCACACATGAACTCTTACATATGGCTAGGCACAGGGGTGGCTTGTTTTTTTGTGATGAGAAAGAGCCAGGCATGGGAAAATGGAAGAACCAGACCCAAAAAATGGAGTGAAAGCTATTTTACTCATAAGAGAGCAAGCATGGTGACTTTAGAGGTGCAAAGGAGTGCTGGCTGTGCTGCTGGGTTCCAGAGCTGTCACCCCACCGAGCTGTCGCTGGGGCTGTGAAATGCTGGGGTCTGAACCCTGAGCCCCGAATTAAGGTTGACATATGGGTGATTCCCACAGCCCTTCATACAGAGGTGGTGAGTTTGCCTTATAGCTTCCCCCCAGGGTGCGGCCGGCCCTGCAGGGAGAGCCAGAAGGGAAATGAGCCCCAGGGGTCCCGCACTGAGTTGACAAAGGTCAGGTGTCTGCTTGGGGATAAAAGCTGGGACCACTGGCAGGGAGTCAGGAGTGTCTGTCTGTGGAGTGCACTCCCCAGAGCTTCCTGGTTCAGGGCAGACCTCCTGACTCTCCCTGGAGCTGGGCCCCGGTCTGTTTAGACCTTTGTGAACGTGGACCGATCAGGTGAGAGCTGCCATGTGGGCACCTTTCTCTTATGTGTTCAGCTTGCTGGTCTGGCTGTTTCCCATGCCAACTATGGGCAACCTCAGCTCACTATTTGTACCACCTGTTGTGGGCAGAGTCACGTCTTTTGTGGGATCGTTGGGGGTGGCATCAATTATGTATCAGCTGGTTGACCTGTTTGTACCCCTGGCGGGCAGTTAGTCCATAACGTTTTTGTTTACAATACAGTCTGTGTGTTGGTTCATCTTCCTGCTGGTGGTGGTATCATTTTTGTTGGGCCTGGTCATTGGCAGAACAGGCTGCCGGATGGGCTGTGCCCTGGGGGATGTGTGTGACTGATGGCATCTGGCCGTGCCACTGGTGGGTATCCCCTCTGGGGAGCAAGTGGCCCTGGCAACTCAGCATGGGGTCACAAGAGCAACTATTTCTGTCAGGACGTTTCAGAGCTTTTGGAGGGAGGAGTGTGTGTGAGAGGGGGGGAACCTAAGCAAAATGCATAGGTTTGGCTAACCAAACCCACAGCTTTTCTCACACCTCTGCTCTCCCACCTGGGATTTCTTGGAAGGGATGTGTATGTGATTCCCCTGGATTTTAGAAAAGAAAACTTACCTGGAAACCAAAACCTCCTTCAGAAAAATACTGATAAACTTTTTCCAGTTCCACAAAACGCTTCTCGGAAGGCAGGAAGCAGTTCCCTGCCTCCCTCCCTGCAGTTAAACAAGGCTGAGCAGTGGATGGACAAGACAAAGCTTGGTGGTGGTGGAGGGCCCTGCATGCCCTGGGGCTCATGGGCACTGGCTCTAAGCTGGCAAAAGCCAGCAAACTCCCACCTATGCCTGCAGTGAACCAGGAACTGCAGCACTGGGCTCATGTCCCAACAACAGCTCAGTGAAGCCTGAACAAGAAGATACATGTATTTGCTACAGACCAGGGTCCTAAATCTGTCTTCTGCGGGAACTTTGCACAGAAATCTATTGAAAACTGCAGAAGCAGCATCCTTTTTGGACCCATGGGAGAAGATTTAACACCATCTATGTCTATCAAGCAGGCAAGTGAATTTGAATAAAAGAACGATGCAGCTCAAAACAGAGCTGTAGCTTGCCCTCTGTGGTCTGGCTGTGCCAAGATACCCTCGAAAAAGTTGTTCAGGTTCCTCTGGTAGCAGATTTTTAGAAGCACTGGCCCAAGGCATGACTGCAGTGCAGGTAACTCCCTCCCTCCTGTGTAACTTCATCACTGGCTACTTTGCTCCTCGTCAGATTTGATTAAAGTCTTTCAAATTGCATTAAAAATGGAAAGAATGGTGCTATTAATTTTCATGGCTGTGGGTTACAGTAGGCATGTTGCATTAGAGAGTTCAGTGGTTATGTCAAGCCGTGGTGTTGATATAATGAAAGAGTGAGAGTGCTATGCAGAGAAAAGTGAGCTGGGTTCTGCTCCACGGTGACTCCCCTACCCCAGTGGGCCATGCAGGAGTAGTTTGACTTGCACCCATGGGCAGGACATCACGTCACCGTGAGTGACTTCCATAATTTCTGCTGGTGTTGACTGTCTTGGCAGAAAGGCTGAAGGCTGAATGCACCGTGGGGGGAATGAGATCTGGGCTCGCTCTGGAAGAGAGCTCTTTAGTTATGGGTCAGGGCACTCGGACAGGCAGCAGGAAAGGGGAGCTATTATTTCTGGGCAGACAGCTGACTCCAAGCCACAAGGCTGCTCATTGCAGCGTGTTTCACTGTAATCTGAGCGTGCTTTTAGTGCTAAAAAAATAAAGCTGAAAGAAAGCAACAGGATGAGGGGCCAAAATAAAAGGTTGCAAGAAATCACATGGGCAGCTTCCAAGTGCTACATGTCCGGGTATTGCTCTGGGTGGAAGGTCGTTTGTTTTCCAAGATTAGCTCTCGGCTTATGCCCCAGGAGTGAGACCATGAACACTGGAGCATCTGTACTGGCTCTGGCCAAAGACTTACCTTCACCCAGTGCCCTGTCCCTGGCTGTGACCAGTAACACATGCTTAGGGGAAGTGGAAGAGAGAAACTGTTCGTAGCATGATCCTTCCTCTGGCATCACCTCTGACCTGTTGTCCCATCCTCCAGCATCAGCATCCTAGTGATTTTTGGTGGATTTACCGCTGGTAATTGCCGTGGTTCCTAGGTTTGGGAAGGGAGGGACAACGAGGTTTGGGGAGTAGTACTGAGTGCTTTTGCCTTTAACACCTTTCTTCCCTTTGTGTCTCTACAGACCTCAGTCATGCTGCCCTGCCATCTCTTTTCTCCACATGGAGACAGAGCTGTCCAGTATGCCAGAATCATTGGTCAGTCCATTCTTCTATTCCATGTGTTGCCTATCCTTTCCCAGAGAAGGTGATGAGATGTCTCCCCTAGGAATCATGACTTAGATGCATCACAAGGTCATATTTTTATGGTGGCTTTAAAAAAGGAAGTCTTTACCTGTCCTTTCTCTAGCCTTTCAGTAATACTTTCTGAGATCCTGCAAGCCTTCATGACTATTCCTGAGCCTTGAGCTGGCATTTTTAAAGCAGTATCTGCAGCAGCCCAAGTAAAATGATAAATGACTGTCAGAGCAGAAGGAAACACAGTGTGTCCATGAAGTGGAGAACAGCATGTGCAGGTAGACTCTACTTATTTTATATTTTGCCCATGTATTATATGCACTCTCAGAGCATGGCCAGTGTCCCTTGGTGCACATCTGCCTGATCTGCCTTGGAAGTGACCTGACTGCAGTGAGAAAGATGAGGAGAGAGTTTCCAAATTCTTGATCATATTTGAGAACTCTTGGAATTACTGGCTGGTTTACGTGGATACTATGGTAGGAAGAAAGAGGAAACTTTGGTTTGAGTTGTAGAGTGCGAGTGTTTCAGAATGACCTTGCAGTCCCTGCGTGCAGAGTCAGCCATCTAACAGTCACTGGTGCTGTTACCTAACAGCGATGGAAGCTGGCCCTGGGGTTGTTCCACGTACATCCCTGCTCCTTCTGTGGTTTTCAATTTCCCTAAAACGCTTTCTTCCTAAACTTAAGCAGCGAAGATGAAATCCCCCTTTGCTGCAATTTTTGTTCTTCACTGTGTATGTTAGTGTCTTACTGAGAAAATGAATTTATCATGAAATGCCATGTTCCCATTTCTCAACTCTTCTCTGTGTCTGGAGATCTCTGTCCCCTTTTGTGTAGGTTTTGATATAAAACTCCTGTTGTACAGCACGTGTGTACAGAGGCATGTGCTACCTATAGACTATACAGCTTCTACTTCACTGAGAACAGGCAAATTTCTACCTGTTAATCGGAGCTGCAATAAGGACTGGATTTCTACTTCTTGCTTTTATTTAAGTTGCTTTTATTTACCTAAGTACAAGCTGTTGGAAATTTCCATCACCTCCGTTCATATAGAGCTTCAGGATTTGACCCTGGTCTGTGCTGATCAGGGTTATTTTATCCATTTTTATTCAATTTCAGAGGTAAGTTGGTAACTCTGAATTCTTCTCCTCACGAAGCAGACTCTGACATGGGAAATAACGTCATGTGGGTGACACAGTTAAGTCTGTGGCTTGGATTTATTTCTCTCTTCTCGAGGGAGACGAGCTAGTCTTTCTCAGAAACCATAAAAGGACAGAAGTGTAAATAGAAATGCATTTGTTTAGATATCTAGGTAATACCTATAGAAATACAGTGATTGAAAACTTCAAGTGGAATTAGGGAGATGGCTGCAGTACCCCCTGGGCTTTGTGCAAGAGGAGCTGTTGCATTTGGGGGAGAAGAGGAGAAAGAGTACTGAGGTATTTGGGTGACTGCTCTGCCTGCTTCGTCACAGAAAGAAGGAAGGCAGGAGGCAGAAGAGCTTTTCTGTTTGGGCATGGGCAGGAAGAAATAACATGCTGTAAGTATTGCAGCTGACACAGCAGAGGCCCATTTGGCCAGGAATATAGGGCAATAAATGCAGTCAGGTGGTTCGAGAGTGTTGTGCAGAGCTCTGCCAGGTAGTTAGGTGAGAGCCGATCAGGAAATAATTATAGCTGATAAGGGGAGCTTGTAAGGAGGCCAGCACCTTCTGTGACCGTGAAAGGCTTTAATGATTAACTGTTATGGAAGAGCTAGAAGCACATTCTCTGCTTTCCTCGGAGTCCCACCCGAGCGCTGTCCCGCGTGGTGGAGCTCAGCGGTGCCGGTGGGCAGAGCGCGGTGCCTCGGCCCGCTGCAGTGCCCGGCTGCCTCCGGGATGTGAACGGGGAGCCTGGGCCCTTCCCAGAGCGCAGGGTCTGCCCGGGTGCCTGCTTCTGGAGCTGACTCACGGGGGAATCCGTACTGCTCCTGGAGAAACTGGGGGAGACTGCGGTCCCCTGTATATTGCAAATGAGACTCCACCCTGGCAGTAGGCTCACGGGGGGTTGGGGGGTGACAGAAGGCTGTATGGCTTGGAAATGGATGTGGGGAAAAGATGCAAGAGGGAGGAGAGGGAAAATCTGCTGTGCTTTGAGTAGGTGCAGCAGTGTAAGGCTCAGGTGCTTCTCAGTGTGTACACTGGCACTTGGGGAGTGCAGGTTCCCAGCACCTGGCCTCAATACTCGTTTTCCTTTTCCTCCTCCTTTTCTGTTTCCTTAAGCAATGAGGAAAACAGCAGATGTCAATAAAACCAGTTCTTGCCAATGCAATGTGGAGTTGACAGCCTGTGGGCAGCATTTACACTGCTGCAGCACTTACAGCACAGTATGGCCCTAATATTTTGCCTTGCTAGTGCTGCATGCTCCAGCTTCCTGGGCTCATACAAGAAAACTGAGCTGCCACCATCAGAACTTCTGTTCCCCAGCAATGGGAGTAGTTGTCTAGACTGGTGTGATCCCATTTCCTAAACCACTGACTCCATTTACAAGGTGCTGTAAGCACAGCCACCTTGTGGCAACGTCATGGGAAGGTGAAGAGGCTTAAGACCCTGTTAGGAGTGTATGATGGTGCTCAGGATAAACGAGGCGAGATGTGTATATCCTGGCTTTGTGTCTTCCTAAGGTTGGAGAGGATGCGAGGTGGGGACCACACAGCAAGCTGGTCTTGCCTCTGGCTGGGTCAGCCCTTTGCGACGTACCGCAGAGAAAAGCGCCGTCTTTTGGGAGGTATCTGTTCTTCTGCCTGTAATGGTGAGGGAAGAGCTGTGCCCACTGCTTGACAGGCACTGAACTAGCAGCCACCAGATTCACTCCCCATCGGGAGCTGGCCCTGAATGTTAAGAGAGTGGTGGCATTAAATATAGACGGTGGGAATGGCACTGGAGCAGAAATCTGGATTTTCAGTAGACTTTCCTTTGCAGCCTTACTGTACAGCTGTTATTATAGTGTTTGCTGAATGATTTTACTTGATTAATGCTAGCTAATTAGTTTATTAATTACCTCTCATTTAGTGACTTGTGTGGTTAGGGACAGCTATAAACCTTTGCGCAGTCTGTCTACAATTAGCACAGATTTCCCCTCCTCAGAATTGCCCTCAGCAAGATGAGGTGTTGCCAACATCGTGGACCCACCATGCTGGATCCACAGGGCACGTAAAAGTCAGGGGGAGCGGGGCAGACCCCCAGGCTGTTGTTGGGACTGTCTACAGAGTGCAGGTAACTCCTGTGTCAGTCTTCGTTGCTGTAGGTGTTCCATAACCTTGGCCAAGATACAGACTCTATCATCATTTCTGAGAAAATGACGTCATGGAGATGCTGCCTGTAATCAATAGGCCATGGCCCTGATTCAGCAAGACACTTAAGTACATGGCCAACATCCATCATACAGTCTGGTACCTTGATGGGTGGCTGGTTTGTTTTTGTTTTTTTTTTTTTTCAAGAGCCTGCTTTTGCATTTAAAATTGGATTTGTGCTAAACTGAGGCTTTTGCACCTACAAGAGCATTGGCTGTAGCTTGACCACGAGGTGCCATGTGCTCACAGCAGAAATAGGCTCTCAGAGCTGGGAACTGCCATCATGTAGAGTCCAAAAGCTAATGGAAGCCAAGAAGAGGGAGAGGCTGTTACCAAGTGGTGAGTTCAGCCTCTTGTACAACTTAAATGAATCCTTACAAGGTGTCATTTAATATTTTTTTTCTTTGACAAGTATTTATATTTAAAAAAACCTAACCTGTAGTTTTATTTAACAGTGTTTATTTTTTTTATTTGAAGGATGAGTTAGGACAGTTGTGAAGCAGTTATTCATTAGGATTGTAGCTGGGTTTAATTTGTTTTTAATTCTGATCAGCTTGGATAGCTTTTAATGAGTTTAATACTTATCCTCTCATTTCACTAATTGTTATTTATTCCATTCAATTATGCATCAAACATTCACAGATCTCTTAAAATGACCCCTTGAAAGCTGAGGAAATGAAGGCAGAGAGTTTCAAACCTCCTTGGGAACAGCTTCTAGTGACCATCTTGCATGTGTGGAGCCTGAGCCATACCAAGCGGCAGGACTGGGCTCCTCCAGCCACTTAGATGCTTTGGAGAAATTACTTCCAAACTGTATTTTGGCAAAGCAGTACAGCCCATTTAAGTAAGTGGTTAAGCAGAAGCTTACTTTGAAGCACACAGCCAGTCTTGCCTATACTTGACTAATCATCTGCTGGGAGTTGAGTTACTACACTCAGGCTTAAGGGATGGCTGGAGCTGTTTGCCTGCTGGGAGGCTTTGCCATAGCTGTCTAGCAGGAAGGGAGAGTCTCAGCTTCAGGTGTTGAGCTGGTATCACCTGGAATTCTACTGTTGACTTGGAGGGAAGTGGTATGATTTATGCATCCATCAGAGGTACTCAGCAACCCCCCCCACCATGCAGGTAGCCACATCTGGCCATGGGCTGTGTCTCTGTGTTACACTGCAAGGAGGTAAAGTTTCTGAAGTCACTGAGATTTTGGCAAAGCAGCACCAAGGCTCAGTGGCTCATGAATGATGAGCTGTGCAGAGAGCCAGGGGCTCAGCCCTGGCACCGTGAGCCCCAGCACAGGGGTGTGTGCAGTTCTGCAAGCACAGTCCTGTGGGGCTTTGGGAGCTGCCCGTAAAGCCAGTGCTTAACTGTACATCATGGACTACCTCTGTCCTCTCTTCAGATGACTTCCTTGCTATGATGTACTTTGGTCAGGGCCTGATCCTGTCCTGAGAGAGGTCAGTGGAGAGGTCAGTGCTGACTATGCCCAGCTCTGCTGCAGACCTTCAAGCCTTGGCCTCTCCTCTGAGTCTGTCAAGGAGCTGCCGTGCTGACAACATTGCTGATGGCTGCTAAATACAATATTTTCCATCCCAGTCTCCCACCCTCATCATCTCTGCTCTGCAGTCCAGTCTCCCTGGTTACATGACTGCAGAGCTAGGACAGGCATGGCACAGCTTTGCCTTGTGCTCAGTGTTTAACATGACAAAAGGCTGTTTGAAAAGTCAGGGCAATTAAATTCTCTAATTGTCCTATTTTTTAGAGGAGCTGAGACTGGCATGTAAGTGGGTCACAAAAGCAGTCTGTTCAGCACTGTCCCTTTTTTAAAGGCAAAGTGAGCTTGTCACAGCTCCACAGGTGATACCCATGAGATCCTCAGTGGGGTGGCCCAGGCAGACCTTCAATAAACAGGGCAGATCTCCACGTCAAGTTGGTGGCTATATTGCCCTCCTCTAGCAGAGCACAGCTAGTGAAAATCTCTGAAATGGCAGAGATGACAACTGATATTTAGGAACAGACATAGGGCACTAGCTGGGAGTCAGTCAGGAAGCTGTAGGATGCTCCCATACTCCTACAACACAATGGCAACAGGAAGGCCACTGCCTGCATGTGCTGCTACAAAAACGTCTGTGGCTCTGACACATCGTTCCACCCAGGCATGTCTTGTCTGCAGTGCCCTTTGAAGCTGGGTCTTGAAGACTTGAAGCATCTTCCCTTCTGCTCCCAGCCATGTCCATCCAGTTGCTGTGCTTGTAAGGACTAGAGAAAATGTGAGACAGTGGGAGCTGGAGATAGAGCAGTTGTAGAACAGCTTTGTCACAGCTTGTCTTGAGCTGAACCCTTTGAGTTTTGTGGAATTTGAGGGTCATTCTTCAGCATGCATAAAACAAAATTAAAACTCAGAAGGCATCCTGCTGCTTCCCACTAACACCACTTTGCAGAGCCAGCACAGCTGGGGCACTCTTGGTTCCTCTCTTGTGGGGAGGCTCTAAGGTGGTTTTGCAGCCAACGAGTATTTCCCTGGGGGAACTACACGTAGGGAGCTACGATTATTTAGCTTTTAGCTGGAGCTGATAGATGAGCTGAAAACAAGTGATTCAAAGTTTGGGAGAGTGATTCAGAGTCAGAAGCTTCTCTAACTCTGCATTCAGCTAAATCCAAGGGCATTGCTCTGTCTTGAGACTCAAGTTAGCCTTTTTATCTCCATTGGTTCATGTCCTGAAGAGGTCAGATGTGGTGTCATCACACCAAGGAGAGATGGTTTAGTTTAAATGTGGGTGAATTTGCTGGTGTACCTTGTACCTTAGCTTCTGTACACAATCTTCTTGAGATTTCAGTGGCCTTGGAGTCAAGCACCTAATGATCATGGGTGAGGGATTAACTGCTTAACTCAAGTTTAGAAATGCACCTTAGTTGATGGTTGGATTTAGAAGCTAAAATCAGTCCCCGGCTGCTTTTTATTTAACCAAGCATCCCTGCTGATGCACCAAAGTGTTAAAGGCAAAGTGACTCTCCATGGGATGTGGGAGGTTAGGCCACCATGAGGAAGTTCGGGCAACACTGGAAGGAATAACGTGAAAGGCTCAGAGCCCTGTGTCACAGGTGAGGCTTGTGGTGACCTTGCTGAGAGCTTCTGGGGCTGCGTGCTGGGAACGGTGCCTGTGCCATAGCTGGCACCAGCTGTCGGGATGCTGTAAACCTGAGACTAGAAAAGCACTGTAGAGCTAGGAGGGCTTTTTCAGCCCTTGAGCATCCCCTCCTCCACAGTGTGGAGGCACAGGCCAAGACCAGCCAGCAGGGACTAATTCTGTAGTAAGGAGGAAACGCTTTGTATGTGAGCCTGACAGCCCTCAAAGCTTTCGTGGTGCTGGAGTTTGCCTTAAAAATAGGGAAAAAGAGGATTTGCCTGGATTAACATTTCCCCAGACTTGATTCAGTATGCCTACAGTTCAAAACAGATCGGGTTGTTTTTAATTGATTGAGAAGTTAGGAGAGCCCGGCATGGCTGGACACAAAGTCACGCGTTCAAGTTGTTTATGAATTGTCTTGTGAATGTGTGGAAAACATGTATCATCATTTCAACTCCTAGTGCTGCAAATAGTGCAAATAAATGACAGTGAATCAGAAGAAAGTGAATCAGTTTAAGTTAGCTCTACTGCCAGTCGTTTTAAGAGCACAGCTATGACATGGGAATTATCTGGCTAATTAGAGCAGACCTTTGAACATTGAAATCCAGGGTTTCAAAGGAGTCTACCAGAATTAGGTGCCTAAGTCCTTCTGCTATCAGTGGGAGGTGGGTACACACTTGCTTTAAATGCTCAGCCTAGCAGGATACTCAGAGCATTTTATTCAGATGTTAAGAGAGCAGCATTTCTCCTGGGTGCATGGACAGAGTGTTCCTAGCAAGAGGGACAGATGACTCTAGACAGAGACCTACAGCCTGAACCAGCCCCTGCTACATCCACTTCAGTTCTCCACTCGTGCTGGAGCCCAGCAGGACCTGAGATGCTCACCAGAGGGTGTGCATGGGAAGAGCCCTCTGGCCCCAAGAGCATGTCTGCAGTGTGGTCTGAGGGTAACAGCTCTGTCCCATAGTCATGCCAACACCACTTGGAGAGGACATCTAAATGTATGAGCAATGGCACTGTGCAACATGAAGTGTGAGAGGGCAGGCAGTCCCATGGGAGAGGTCAGGCAGGATTAAGGAGATTCCTGTTTGCTCTGCTGATGTGCAAAGTGACTCTTGTTAATCCAGCAGTAAAGTTGCATGTTTCTCAAAGGTGAGCTGCACCTCAGAAGTGTTCACCCAGGCACTGATGCTCCCAGCAGAATGTGCTGCTGTGCCCCTGGCTGCAGCAGCCACTGAAAATCTTTGCAGTTGACTGAGTTCCACCTCCCTCCCTGTTCTTCCCTCCTGCGGGCAGTGTGCAGGGACTGGTGCTGTGGATGGCAGCCAGGCAAGAGTTAAACGTAGCTGTGGAGCTCTTGGCTTACCTTGGGCAGCAGAGAGGGAGACGTGTACCTCTGATCTTGTAAAGGATCCTGTTTTCTTGCTGGCAGCACAGCCTGCTCCAATTAGAATACAGGGGCTGAAAGAAGGCCTGGAATCAGTCTGTCCCCTGCTGCGGTGGTGGCACTGTCACTGCTGTTGTGGTAAGTAGGGCAGTTCCAGTGCCAGTCACCTCGGAATGCAGCCTTGCGAAGACATGTGCAAAGTCATTGATTTTTCTTTAGCCCCAGCATGCTTTCCCTCCGTGAGACTGTGGAGCTGGCAGGCCAGTCCTGCCTGCAGAGGATTTGCTTTCACTTGGGCTCCAGCCAGGCAAGACAAGAATCCTAAGTGCTCGCTGCTTTATGGCTCATCTAGAGCAACAAAGCTGGGTGCTTTCTCCTTCAGTTCACCCTCTCAGCACAGAGATGGCCCAGGGGAATTTTTTTTGATTTTTTTTTTTTCTGTTCAGTGGGTTTATCCAGAGCAGGCAAAGGAGGAGTGGAAGCATCTTCATCAAATGGGTGTAATGGTCAAGTCTTGTGCAGCAGCCTTTGCCAGGCCTTCAAGGCAATGCAGACACAAGCACCAGAGAGGGGAGCGTTACCAGGGATGCCGTGTTCCTTGCCACTGTAATAGCTTCATGTGGTGGGCCAGGAATCGAGGTGAAGGGGCTGAAGTGATGTAAGGCACAGTGGAAGTGGGCAGCAGGATTGGGAACTCGGTCACGTTCCCAAACGTCATGGCTCTCCAGTGTTACTGGGTCTTCCCATGCAGCTTCTGTTCTTGGGAGCTTTTCAGGCCAGTAGTAATGTCTGTGTAGGTAACAATCCTTGATGGGACTTTCTTGGAGAGATATCTTAAGGCCATGCCTTGAGACCATGCACAAATCTAGCATTCTTTAGCAATAAATTATGCATCAGGGAATTGTACTGTAGGAGAACCAACTCCAAAGGCTGCTGTGGGGGTGTCATGAGCTTGTTGTTGAGAGAGAAATCTCAGCCTGACCTGAAATCCATGCTCTGGAGTCACTCAGGACCCTACTGAGGTCCCATGCTGTGTTACACAGATGATCACCCAACACATCTTCCAGCCCCAAGATTTCTAGCTGCTATCAGGGAATGAAGGTCAGGCCACCCCAGTCTCCATGGCTCAGCTTGTTTCCCAGTGAGAGACCTGTGCCCAGTGATGCCATTGAATTTCTGCACGGGTCCCAGCTTGGGAATTCAGCAGCTGGAATGGACCAAGCAGCTTATTTAAAATCCCTATGCACCGCTCTGTAATTAAGAACAACAGAGAGATTTGCTATTAATTAGCTCTCATTGACCCACTTTTGACCCTCCAGACGCTGTTGTGGTGTGCTAGGTCTCTGAAAGGGCATGTCAGCCTCTCTGGGGAGAGACTCATCTTCATTACTGCTTGTGCATTCGCCTGGTGCTCACCGTTAGGTTCTCATTAACGGGCTGGCAGCTCGGAGCTGCCAGCCGAGGCGGTAACGTTCACACAGAACGTGGGGAGGAAGGTACAGAGCTTTCATGTGGTCCAGGGCACTGCTGCCCAGGCAGTGTGGCGAGGCCCTGGCCAGTGTAGATGGGCTGGTAGCAACAAGTGATAGTTGTGGGCAGCATGTCCTGTGCAGCAGGTTGTGTTGTACTGTTGATTTTGGTCCTGTTTTCACCTGGAACTGGTGTCTTCCTTGGTTATCTCATCTTTCATGGTGCTTCAAGTCACCAGAGCTTCTGGGTCTTGCTTTGGTTGAGTACTGACTGCCTCCTGTTGCAGAACAGCCCCTGTTTTGCTCCTTGGAAGGATGCAGCTGTAACACTGAGGACTAACTGAGGTACAAGCCCAGGTTTTCCAAGTCCTATTAGCCAGGATACAACCCTGTGGTTTTTCATCCAGGCTGAGAGGGGAGGAATACAACAGAGGCTGCTTCACAGATACTTCACCAAAATAAGGAGCAAGTGGAGACCCTCCAACAGGTAGCCTTAAAAATAATTACCAACAGATGTTTATCAAAAGAGGTCAGCACCAAGAAATCATCATTTTGCTGCTCTGTGGCCTCCTTGTGGTATCTAAATTAGAAGAGGGGCTTCAGTTAGGTTCCCTCTACTACACTTGTATGGTGTTGCAGAAGCTTGCTCAGCTGGTGTCTGTGCTATGAGAACAACCCTGCTAACAAGGAGTGATGGTATGGTGTTTGGTACTGTTCCAGGAGCAGGTCACAAAGAGCTTCTGCTCCCCTAAAGAAGTAACCCCTACAGCCTATTCTGCAGGTGGGGGGAAATGAGTAATTTCTAGTGACTTGCTGGGAGCTGGTGAATGAGTCAATGGACAAATTGAGAGGCCAGGTCTCCTGGCTCCCAGTGCTGTCTGATGGACTCACCTTTGGAGAGCAAAGCACGTTGCTGGAATCACCTGGAAGTGGTGTGACAGCCATAGTGCAGCCTGCTGCTTTCACAGCTACTTCAGGATCCTCTGAATCATTATCTAGAAGTGATTCGTTTCTTTACAGGTGCCACAGTGATATCTGTATCAGGGTCACAGCAGCCTGTTGCAGTGTTGAGTTTCAGTGAAAGCCTAAGGTCCTGGATCAAGGGTTTGTCTCTTTTCAACAGCACATCGCAGCTCCTGAAAGAACCTGCTAAATGCAGTCCTTGAAGGCTTCAAAGTTCAAAGGGAAATAAAGAGAAACAAAAACATATTTAGAAAATAAGCCAACCACTGCTTTTAGATTTCTTAAGTATGCATTTGGAATGTTTGGGACTGTTAGTAGTGCTGGTAGAGGCTGCTCTGTGAATTTGTGAATGGGCTGCAGGTGTCAATGGCTGGCTAGCATAGGAAACATAGCAGAATAGAATAAATAGTTCAGATGGAAGGGACCTACAACAATCATCTAGTCCAACTGCCTAACCTCTTCAGGGCTTCCAAAAGTTAAAGCATGTTCTTAAGGGCATTGTCCAAATGCCTCTTAAACGTTGACAGGCTCGGGGCATCGACCATCTCTCTAGGAAGCCTGTTCCAGTGTTTGACCACCCTCTCATTAAAGAGATTCTAAACCCCTCCTGGCTCAGCCTTGAACCATTCCTACACATCCTATTGCTGGATCCAAGGAAGAAGAGATCAGTGATTCCCTCTCCATTTCACCTCCTCAGGAAGCTGTATGGAATGATGAGGTCACCCCTCAGCCTCCTTTTCTCCAAACTAGGCAAACCCAGAGTCCTCAGCAGCTCCGCACAGGACATTCCTTCCAGCCCTTTCACCAGTTTTGTTGCTCTCCTCTGGATGCATTAAAGGATCTTCACAGCCTTCTTAAATTGTGGGGCCCTGATCTCCACCCAGTGGTGTATCTGACTCACCCAATGGCCTTGGGATATGGTGGCCCTGTCCCTTGGATTGGACAGAACAGAGCAACCCCCAGCTTTCCATGGGTGCAGGCAGACATGTAAGACAGAGCATGGGGTGTGGCCTCAAAATACAGGCAATCCCTTCACAGAGCTCCTGCAGCTTGAAGTGTAACATCTCAACACCAGTTAGACAAGGGTAATGCAGGAAGTATGGGAAGAAATTAGATGTGATTATTGAAATGTGTCTTAGTGTCACTGGCAATAACTTGCCTCTGGTGGAACAAGAACCTGGAAAGCTGAGAAGAAGCAGGTTGCAAGAGAAATGTAGCAGCTGTTTGGTCAGCTGGCCTGAGGAAACTCAAAAATATACGAAGTGCCTGTGTAAACGTGGGATGTGTTGCCTGTGAGGGAACCTGGATGGAACCAAATCCAGTTTCTGGCAATTTCCTCCTTTCTTCACCTACCTGGAGTGCCCCGGGGCTTTGCAGTTGCTTTGTAAGGTTGGTGGTGGTGCAGGTACTTGGGACTTTTCCCTGTGTGCAAACACGATCTTAAATCTGTTGCTTGGATTCAAAGTTTCGGTGTTTGCTCACATCAGCTTTGTGGTATGTTCCTAATCTCCAAGTGGATGAGGGTAGTTCTGATGGTTGAAGAGGTAAATACTCACCACTACATAGTTCAATGTTACTTTGAACAAAGGGCTAAAAAATGTGATTTATTGTCTCAGCAAACATTCCTGTCAGGGAACATATTTGCTAGTTTGCTGGTGAACAGCTAGATCTGAAGGGATGTGAACCCACTCCAAGGTGACTTTGTTGACACATTTTAAATACACGACTGCAAATAATTTTGCTTTCTGCTCTCTGTGCCCCAGTGGAAGCTGTGCATGAACCAGGGAAAAGGCATTTCCTGCTAGACTCAAACAGAGGTTAACCTCTGTCTTAGCATGAGCTGAAGGACTAGACTCAGTCAAACAGGGGCTGGGAAGACAGAACGGAGCTTTTCCATTGGCAGTGTGCTGTCCAGGATGCCTAACAGTAGGTTGAAATACTGCTGCAGTGCTCCATGGGAATTCTGGGGGAACCCTTGGTCAACTGCAGCTCCCATGGCACTGTTCTGGTTCACCCCTTCCCCAAGGGTGGAGGTTGTGTTGGACAGATCTACAATTGTGCTGTACTGTGGGGGGTGTCACCTGGGGAGAGAGAGAGAGAGACAATGGAAGGTAAGGCAGGCATGCCACAACTCCCAAGAAATAGCTTGGCCATCTTTCTGTATGCAAATAGGTTTTGGAGGACAAAACTGTAATTTTTTTCAGAAAATAACTAGAGAAAAGTATCCCAGCCATATTTTCCCCATTCATGCCTAGCACAATGGAAAACTTGTGATCACGCCTACCTGATAGTAGCATTGTATTCATTACTGCAGCACCCTCAGCCACTGATCATCAAACATGGCCAATTTTGGCCATTGCACATATTTTCCCATTAAAACAGAACCTTCACCCTAATTGGGTAACAGTCACAATATTAAAAACAAAATCTCAGTGAGATGAAATACATACCTGGAAGGGGTAGAAACAGCACTGGCAGCAGAGATGCTGGAATATGGACTTGTTGGGTGGGTAGGTGTTGAGATCCAGGGTGTAGTTGTGGAAAGAGGAGAGTTGCTACATCTCCCAGCTACAGAGACTGAAGATTAGGCAAAGGCAGTGTATGTCAGACACGTCTAGACGAGGTGGAAAACTTATTACAGGTATTGGGGAGGAAAAAAAAAAGTGAGAAGAAAGAAGAGAAACAATGAGCCAGTAGATTGCATGATTATATGCTGCCTAAGGAAGACAGGTTGAGATTGTATAATTCTCTGGGGAAACTCTACATGAAACAATTATATGTTCAATTTGGTGCACTATGTTAGGGGGTTTTAATTTAAAAAAAAAAAAAAAGGAGTTGAATGCTCAAAAAAGTGTGGAGGAGGGTAGTGAGTGCTGAGCCGAAAACCCTTTCTAAAATCTTTATATGTACTGTGTAGTGGGGGAGAAAGAGACAGCAGAGAAAAGGATGCATTTGACACGTGTCAGAGATATCAACAGCTCCAGTGACAATTTTAAGGAAATTAAATGGAAATTAAAGGGAAGCGTTTTAGAGCAGAAGTCCCACAAGCACTTAAAAATAGAGAGCAGCAGAAAAGCTGTGTCTGCCAGCAGCAGGGGTCAGCTCCTTCCGTGACCAGAGTGCCGAGCTCAGAGGGCCCAGCCTGCGTCGGCTCCGAGACACCAGGACTCCTTCAGATGCACTTCAAGAGCTGTGTCAGAGTGCAGGAGAACATCTAGGACAGAAGAGTGTCCCAGCTTTGTCTAGGGATGAGTGAAAGGAATGGGACTCTTGGGCACCAGTTTATCAGCTTTGTGGCTACTCTGATTCCTCAGCCTAGCTGGTCAGAGGAGTTCATAAGATCATAATGATTTCATGGGGTTGCCTCCCTGTTGCTCCACCTCTTCTGCTGTCCTGCTCCAGGGTGGTGAGGGGTGGCCCCAGCCCCTGGCTACACTCTTCACCCACACCTCAAGGTGACTTTAAGGAGGCTGGGCTTTTCGCTGCTCTTCTTGGTTGCCTGCTCTTGGTGCACTACATGCCATCTGGAAGGCAGGGCACCTCGAGGAAGTGTGTTATGAAGCAACTGGAACTGAGACTTTGCAAGCACAGCTTGACTTCCTTATTTTGGTTTCTCATGGTCTTGCAGGGCTGTGCAATACACGGTGTCCTTCCACGAAAAGTCAACTGGCACTTGGCTCTCATCACTTAGCCGTAAACTGTGTGGCCTCTCTTTCCTCAGGGTTCTGCTTGCTGTCATTTCTCTGCCTCACTCTCTTTTCAGGCTCTGCTCATTTCTCAGCCATTTTCATCCTCCTCAGTTCTACCACACCAGTGACAGAAGCAGACGTGATATGATACCACTGTTACTTCTTTTGGACTCTCATTGCCTGTGTCATCCAGAAGATCAGGTAGGCCATGTAGGCTGACACACCAGCATCTAAGCAGAACAGTGTGTTGTGTAAGGAAGTGAGAGGGGAAAAAACCACACTATCATGTTTTCATTTCCTCAGGAACACATCCGAAAAAAACCCACAAGAGTGTGAGTCATCCACAGAGGATATTGGCCTCTGAGTTGCAGCTGCTAGTTGTTAATTCTATGATTTTAATTCCATAACTTCAATTTACCAGACAAATAAAATACCAGAAGGAAATAATGACAGGATAGGATGCATATCATTGACTATTTGTAGCAAAGCTTCTCATTTTTCCAGCATGGATGCATGGGACTGGCTGTTGGATATCAGGTCCTCTTAAGCTATGAACTGGTTTACTGTAGATGAAGTTTGCAAACACATCTGCAGGTTTCGGGTACAGCTTTGTGAGATCATATAACATCATATAATTGGTGAAAACTGGACAAAACCCCTAATATTCTCTTTTTGAGTAAGTACTACTTTAATTAGTAGCCTATGGGTGAAGCCCTATATACCAGGCTCGGGCAATACAAAACTTGGAGGAGTGGCTGATATGCTAGAGGGTCCTGCTGCCATCCAAAGGGATAGTAGTTCTCCTCTGAGCAGTACAAAGTCAAGTGTTGCACTGCAGAAGAAACCCAGAGAGATTTTGTGATCTCTAAGTCTAGGATCTGTTTGTGTTAGCTGAATAACAAATGGAAGAGCAGGGCTGTAGCAGGATCTTTTCTGTATGTCAGGTCAGAATCTCTTCAGTTATCAGCCATCTCCTGCTCTGAGGTTTGGCTGGAGTGAGCAGAGGAGGCCGTTTCTCAGGTTTCATACCACATGGTAATAAAGAGCTGGTTGCAGACACAACAAGGGATGTTGACTAAAGGGTACCAGTACTTCATGTACCAACTTAAACTATCTCACTGAGGAAGGAAGCAGTATGAGAAGAAAAGGAAGGCCAGTGTTGTGAATATTCAAATTGATTGTAGCCTGTATTGTTTATCTAATAGTAATCCTGCTTGTTTCTCTAGTGACTGGTACAACTTGGAGCCTGGGATTTCAGGGTCTGACTCCGTTAGTGATAATGGGAGGATAGAACTGAGCTTTAAGTCCTGGCACATTCCTCAGGGCACTAGAGGAAGTAGTTTGAAGATAAGACCACAGTCCAGGAGTCTCAGGAAGGAGAGGACAAGAAAGCCGTAAAGGTCAGGCTGTAATCATGGAAACAGAAGTCTAGTGGGACTGTCTTAAGGTAGAGGTAAGTCAGGGGTTCTGCAAAACTAGGAGCTCAAGTGGCCATATTTGGGCAGTTTGGAGCTAAAGTGGTACCTTAGCTGGTAGGCAAGCATGGAAACCACTCAGCTCCTGCCTTGGAAGGGCATGCACTTCCTAGCTTAGGCCAGCCTAGGATGAACTGAAAGTGGATGAGGACAAAGTTCCTTGCACGTATGTTGTTCTAGGCTTTTCACTGCTTTATTTTCTTTAAGGCCACCTCTATTTATTCCTGTTCTTTACTGAGATCTCCAAGCAAGTGGCACAGGTGTAGAGATGACTGGTGAGTTTAGCAGTTGTTCTTCTAAAACTCTCCAAGAAAGACCTGTGAAAACATGAAGATTCTCAGTAAAATGCCTTTTTTTTTTTTTTGTTTTTTTGAATGCCAAGGAAATAATGAAGCTATAGAGTAGCGGAGAATAGCCCTGCAAGACCCTCTTCATCTTCCTCTGCTCTTCTTGTGGATAAGGGGATATGGCTTTCTAAACACAATTTGAAGTTGAAATGCAATGTCCCAATTCCCTCGCCCCTCCAACTTACCTAATTGAGATAAAATACAATTTATGTTACTCACAGTGGTGTTTGAGAGCCAAGGACTGCCTTGTGGTTAAGACAGACTTGGCCAGTGTTCTCTTTTTCAGTCCCAGCTCTGCCAGCAGCAGCCTGGGACGTTGGCAAACACCATTTCCCCAGTATGGGAATGCACTTCTGGATGAATTTTCCTGGACTACACTCTTGTGTCATTAAAGCTAATCTGCTACTTCGAATATGATCCTGGATCGGGTTCTGCTTTTTCATTTTATTGATCGTACATAATGAATCAGAGTGGCAGCCTCTTGCCTTGTCTGGCTTTTCTGGGTAGATTTAGACTTTTAATTTCCATCTAAAGACATGAGCTATTCTAGGGGCTGCAGCACTGGGAGCTGCTGGTACCTCACAGCCATGGCAAGTGGGGTGTAAAAAGATGCAGGTATGACGTTGCTGTCTAGCCTACTGCTGTTATTTCTGTCAGTGCTAACAGTGCTGTCAGAGGAAGCCAGAGCCAGTGGAAAAGACATCATTCAGTCTAGAAAGAAAACTGCGATGGTCAGGGATGAAGGGGAAGGAGTGATTGAGGTGCCTCCTGCAAAACATCTCCTGGCCTACTCCGCTGTCTCATTTGCAGCCTTGGCAGGACCTGGACGTTAATGGATGCAGGGAGGCTTGAATGTGGCAACTGTTAATTGCAGATGACTGTGGGAGTGATGATGCCAAGATTGTCACTGAAACGCCAAAAGGATCCAACTGGAGTGCTTAAAATTCAGTCATGTAGGATTGTATTTAGAGCCTGTTCTCACCTCTCACAGTGGCTCTACACAAATCTTGCTGGATTTTCATCGCTCTTCAAAACCAGGCACACTTTTGAAGTTCCTAAATTCAGGTAGAATTTTAGAATTTTTTTCCTGTCTATACGCTGGTTGTCTCTGGTTGGTCCTTTTTTGTGCTTGTGAGGGTGTTGAAGATCCTCTGCAGCGTGCCCTGATGACTACTGCCCACTGCCAAATGCCCTTGCGGATCTCGTCATTCCTGCCTGGCAGGGAAGGTGCAGGGAGCTGATGGCAAAGGGAGCCAAGCTTTTCCGCCAGCAGGCATGGCTGGGGAAGCTCTGCCTTGTCCGTCTTGTGTTTGATATATCTGTTTAGGGCACCACTGATTCCAGAAAATGCTATTCCCTTGGATGGGAGCAAATCAATATACAACCCCCCTCCCTCCTGGCTGATATGAAATGTACTGTGTTTTTATGTTTTTGTTGGCCTCCATGATGTATGTATAGTGCTTGTGTAATATTTGCATTGAGTTAATCCTCTGGGAACTTGAGAGAAAACATGAGATGGTGCCAAGACTTGAGGTCAGAGCACAGCTTGAGGGACAAGTCCAGCCCTTGCCTGAATCAAGTCACGGCTCCTTTAGTCTGTCCTCTGGTAAACCTGCACACGAGTCCAAATACTGTTGACGTTGTTCAAGAAAAGACAATACCCTGGAGGCATGTGTCCAGTACACACAGCGTATCCGGTGGGGGTGGATGGCAAGGTGCTCAGAGCAGCTGGAGTCCTCCTGGAGTAACCAGAGGCCACTACAAGGGCCCTTGTCCTCGCTCGAGGAGTGATTTGTCACCGGAGAAGGAGACTGCTAAGTGTTTGTGAGGATTAAAAGTGGAATGGAAGTCAGGGCCTGACCCACCCCTCTGCCCGAAGTGCTGGGTTTGAGATCAGTGGTTGTCAAACCTCCTTCTCAACTCTTGCATCAGGAACAAAACATTGGGCTTTTTCCCCATTAATTTAGTCAAACTGACCCTTGACTTTCCATCAGGGTCACGTTGCATCAGCAATCAAAGGATGCTGCAGGTATCTGGAACCACAGCCTGCAGTCCTCCCCCCACACCTGCCAAACATGCCTTTGTTCTGCTCTGAAGCAGCGAAGACCTACCCAAAATATGCAGTCTTCTAATGGCTTCTCATGGACAGGGAAGGCCCAGTCCTGGCACAGCTCTCTGCCCTTTGGGTGCAAAAGGTATCACTTAAGAGGCAGTTAGAAACCACATTTTCACTTTCATGGGGAATCTGGAGAGTTCTGATTTTTATTGTCTCCTTTATTTTCTTGAAAGAAAAACAAAACCCCTAAGTTGGATTTCTGGTGAAGAGCATTGTAAAAATAATAGAGGCCATCAAAATGCAGTGCTCCTCATTTCAGTTGTGCTTTTTCCCAGAAAACTATCAAAAGCAAACAATTCAAATGTACCTTTACAATACAAAAATGCAGGTTTTGTAAAGTGTGCCCAACAGGTGCTTTCTTGTTTCAGTTTCCCAACTGAAAATGTAAAAATCATCTTTATGCAAAATGTGGGCTTTTGGTGAATCAGCCTGATCCTGCCTGGACAGCTGGGTCAGGCTTTGAAGAAGCATGTTTCAGTACTGCTTGGGCTCTTGCCTTCATCTTGCAAGGTCTGGCTTTAGCTTTAGCTCCCTGGACTAATTCTTCACCCTTGTGCTGGGTGAGGGGCCTGGTGCAGGGTACTGAGGGAGTAGGGCTTGCTGCTGGGTGTTGCATGTGAAAGCTAAGGGGTCCTGGGACAGGTAGTTTGAGGTAACTGAGAGACACAGGAGGCTGTGGGAAGATTTGGAACAGCTGGGACCCTCCAGCAGAGCAAAATATCTCCTAGAAAGGGACTGTGTGTTGCTTAGCACCTGAGCTGAGATTTCATATAGAACCAGGTTTGGAAGCAAACCAGAAGGTAAAGCATAAAGCAGTGGTTGGTGGAGAAGGAGGCTGCTTGTGTTCTCCTGGGGGCTGGTGCTGCCTTCCTCTGCTCCTGGGGAGCCTGGGGCCAGGGCACTCATGGTAAGCGTGGTAGTGCTGTGAGCTCTCTAGTCTATCCAAAAAATTGGTGGGGTTTGTGGAAGAAGGGAGGTAGCTGAAGCTGCTGATCAGCAATAGGGCACGGAGGGGCTAGAGCCAGGTAGCAGCTCTGCTGCGTGTCGGGAACATGGGAGTTGGTTTGTCCATGTTAAGCAACTTTGTGCGTAGTTGCCATGAGGCCAATAGCCGTGTGAACCCAGTTGTGCTTCAGCCTCTTTGCTCTGGGACAGCCCTCTGTAAGGCAGTGACACTTTGCTCTTCTAGTGGCCTCTCAGGTTGTTGGGCAGCACTGCTTGCATTTTGGGAAGGGAACACATGGTCCTGCAAGGGTCCAGCTTGTCCATCAGCCAGGGGAATGTTGCCTTTGCTGTAACCTTGGTCTTCAGTACAAAGTTGGGGCAGAGCTGCTTCCTTGATTAGACTTAGCTTCTGAAAGTGGCGTGCAAGCAACTTGGGTCTGTCAAAACTCCCTGAGCTTCCCTGGTTTCCCTGCCTTGTGCTCAGGGGGAGAGCACAGTTACTGGGAGGCATAGGATCTGGCATCAAGTGGGTTCTTGCATCTATGCATGTTCTTGTATCAGGTGCCCTGTTTTCAGTGTTTGTGCTTCTGGGTTTCTGGGTTTCAGTGTTTGAGGAACAGGGAGGTCTCCAACATCTTGTCCAAAGGGAAGAACTACTAATGTTAGCTAGGGCTCTTGAATGCAGGTGCTCTGAACTACAGCTGAGTTTCCTCTTAGAGCTCAGGAGCTTCAGGGGGTGACGCTGAGCGTGAGGAACAGGCCTTTAACTCCCTGACTTGCATTTCTGCTCTAACAGTGTCTCTATGTGACATGTTTTCTTCCTTTAGTGGCCTGTGGCTTCTCAGTAGAGCAGAGGGCTGCTGGGGTGCAGCAGTTCTCTTGTGTTACTCTGAGTCCCAGGAGGACCTCACCCAGACTGGGCCTGCCCCAGAAGTGGAACTTGCTTGGGGCTGGGAGCTGCTGGAGGGCAGGGCAGAGACGTGTGCTGGCAGTAGCTGGGAATCAGTAGCCAGCTTCCTACAGGCGTCTCCTGAAGGTGCAGAAAAAGGGACAGGGGAAGGGAGGTGGACTAGCAAGTGGTTTAAGCAAATGTGAACATTTCCAGCAGCCATTTCTCGGCTTTCATGCTTATTTGCTGGGCTGCCATGTGTTGCAGGTTCAGAGGGATGTTGGAACTTTAAAAAAGTGTATTGCTTGTGGGCTGAGTTAGAGCACATGCAAAGCCAATACAAGTTATATGGCTAGGTGACCTGGATCGGGGCATTCATCGTGTGATTTGTATTTCTGTGCATATGTAGATATTTCTGGGTTTGGTGTGGGGAAAAAACCTCCAGCATGTACCCAAGAGAATCCAGTATGGCTGATTTGATAAGAAAATGTGGTATATAAAGTTATCTTAAGTGTCTCTAGTGTTGTATTCTTCCTTCCTGTCTTTTGAGGTAAGAAAGAGATAATATAGTACTGCTGGTGGGAAGAAAAAGAAGATGGAACTTTTTAAGTGGATATGCCAACCTGGAAGTGTTGAGACAGTGGCAAAGTACTCAGATGCCAGCTGAAGAGGCAGATGGCTTTGACCTGCTTCTCCTAAGTGAATCTTTCTGAAGCACTGGAGACCTTATATCTGTAATATGGAGCCCTTCCATGTCCTTAGAAGGAAAATATTACAGCTTTTTAGTAGGTTGATCTGATTCTTGCTGGTGTCTCATGGAGAATTAAGGAATTCTCTCCAAATCCCGTAAGCCCTGAAATGTCAGTCTTCCCATAGGCTAAGAAGCTGGACCTAAGTGATAAATGGGTCAGATTTCCATCCTATGGTGTTTTTTTCTAATGCTTTTCTAATGTAAATAGCTTTGTGGCTTTTGGTTTGACTTTTTTTTTATCAAACTGCTTAAATTTGAATTTGGGAATGGTTTTAGTTAAAAAGTAGTGTTGGCAGCTGATGGAAATAGCCAGAAGAAACTGGATTCCTGGTTCTTGTTTTGAAGCAACTATTTTACTTCTAGATGCTGCTAGCAGTTTTCTTAAATTTGTAGCTTGAGCAAAGCCAGTTTCCCTGCTTTCACTTCAGACTGTGGAAGGTGGCTTTGCTGGCTGAGCTGCAGAAGCAGCAAGTGTCACTGGGATGTAGAAGGGGCTGAGAGAGAGAGAAAACGCAGCCTCGTGGTTTGGTTGTACAGACTTTCTGCACCCTAAATATACTCCCTGTGTCTTCAGCAAGAGTGAAGAGTGGACTGGTGTTCTCTGTAGCTGGATTTCACAGCATCTCTTAGTCTGTAGCTCTGCCGAAATGTTTGAGATTTGTGGAAGGAACCTCGCAGAAGTGAAGGGCAGTAGGAAGTGGCTTGTGTGCATGGATGCTGTTGTCATCTGCTGCAAGGGGCCAGGATGCTCAGCAAGGTCATGAGCACTGTGCTAATGGTGCAAGGTGAGGTGCCTTGAGCTGGCAGGAGGTCATTGCAATGGTGAGGCTGGGTATCAGTACCAGCTGCTTCATGGTACTGCCACGCTCTTGCCATAGAGATGTCCTCTTGAGCATCCCACAGAACTGCACCAGGGCCAAGTCGTGGTCATGGTGGGGGTGCTGCTGCTCTGTGGAGCTGATGCTGCAAGCCAAAATGCTCTACAGTGAAAGTATCTGACTAAATTTCTCCATGATAGCAACCTACCCTACATAACTCTGCCTGCTTTGTTTTGGGGAGGGGACAGCATGGTGCCAGGGCTGCATGGACTGGGGTGTGGGAACAGTGCAGCTGCAGTGCAAAGTGCAGCCTCGCTCTCCTTGCCTCTCTGGAGTTCACCTTTCGTTTCTCCTGAAATGCACCGACAAGAGCCCTTGTTCCCTGCGGTCCTTGTGTCTTCCAGTCAAGAGTTTGGAGAGCACTCCTCTGCCTCTCCAGCAGGATGGGTACCGCTAGTCTGGCCTCACCTGAAGTCACTTCATCTCTCACCAAAGCTGCCTTTGCCTGTGGGGTCACCTCAGCAGATTGTCATCTTCTCTTAACTGTCTGTGCTCCTGGGTGACTTTTCTTGGAAGGATTTGAACCTGTTGCCTGAGACAAGTTCATGGATGAGTTGAACAGGTTGCTCTAATTCATGTCAGGTATGTCCTTCTGCCTCATCTGCAAAGGATACTGAAGGCTGGCTCACCAGCCCCTACCTGCAGCCTCTTCTTTCTCTGCAAGGGAAGAGAGTCCATGTGAAGGGGAACCTGCCACTGCTTTCTTCTCACAAGAGACATTTCTATCTAGTCCAGCACAGCAGTCTATGATCAGTGTGGGTCAGGAGCCCATGGCTGTGTTATGGGGCACACAACAGCCCTCTGGACTCAGCAGGACAGAGAGTGGAGTTGGGTAACTTGCAGTCAGACTGGAGCTCAGCACAGAGCAGCACTGACAATACCAAAGTGCTTCTGCATACTCCTTTTTCTCCTGAACCTCTCCAAAGGAAGTGCCAAGATGTGGTGCCTGCTTGGCAAATGATGCAGAGGACAACAGGGATGCTTTTGCCTTTAGAAAGGTGATCAGGCAGTCTTGGAGGATCTGTTTGAGTGTTTTCTTCCCCAGACAGAGATGCTGAGACTGGAGACCCAGATTTATGCGAAACAAATCTTGAAGAGCATTCTCAGACTCAGTAAACCAAGCAGGGATGAATAAAACTGCTCCCTGATTCTGGATAGAGAGAACTTTGAGCTCAGTTGAAATGTAAACAGCAAGTCTAATTTTCTAGCTTGTGCCATGTTTCTCTCTAGGCTCCTGAAAGCAGGACTAGGCATGGGAAAGCACTAACTGAATTTATCTGCTTCAGCATGTAAATTATTTATTCTGCTTATAGAAAAGCTGGGTCTCTCCAGCAGGTTGCTCATCCTGTTTTTAAGTGGTGGGGGTGGTTTGAACTGTGCGCTGCTCTGAATCAGGCGTCAGATGTCCCCAGCGAGCAGATAAGTCAGCTTCTGGGTGGTGAGCTGGTGTGACGCTGAGGCCTTGGGCTACACCGTGCCAGGAAGGGTTCCAGTGGTGGTACGTGTCGTGGGGCATTTCCACAGGGGCAAAAGCAGTCTGCTACGGCCATCCGAACAAATGCGGTCGGCCTGGATGGACCGTTTGCCTTAGAGGTTTGATCCAAACCTATCAGAAAAGCATAGAAGTTGCCTAGGGATTTGTGGGGGTGGTAGAGCTGGCTCCCTTTACCCACAGGCACAACAAATGTTGACCCAAGGAACCATGATGGTAAAACTGGACAGTCCTCTGTCTCTGGGCTTTGCCAAGGACTTTTCATTGTGCAGGTGATCTCCTCTGTAGCTGGGGAGTCCTTACCAGGCTATCTAGAATGATAAGTTCAGTCCTTCTGAGCAACGTGTCACCCTGTGTCAGCAGTTTTTGAGAGGGACTTACTGTCTTCTGTGCTTAGTGACTGCCACAGAGCGTTTGAGGCAACTGAGCAAAAAAGGTGAAAGTCCTGCCCCGAAGAACTGTGAAGTGTGTGGTCCTGTCTCCCCCTCCAAATATTGGTGGACTTTCTCCACTGCCTGCATGTACGCAGGACCTGGTGGGTCCTGGAGCCATAAACCCTTCCTGCCCGAGCGCATGGGGTGACCATTTGCCAAGTGATCGGTGGGGAGGTGGGGAAGGGATTTCTCCACCCAGATGCCTTTCCTCTGGTGTTTTGTCTTCATCTCCCGTGGCAACTGAAGTGTTTGCCTTAAACGTCCTTATGATGTCTTCTGTTAAGAGTTCAAACACGAGGTAATATCCGAAACTCCAATTTATCCCCAAAGAATTACTCGGTGCTGGTTTTTGGGTTATCAACAGCCTTCTAGTAGAAAGCCTTGGCAGAGTTACAGCTCGGGTCCCTGGGATCTCGGTGCTCAGGCTCTGTCCTCGGGAGCTCCCCGGCAGAGAGCTGCTGGCTTTCCAAACCCTGGAGCTGAGCACCGAGCCAAGCACCGAGCCAAGCGCTGGCCTTTGCCAGAGGCACAGCCTGCTGCTAAATTGTCTCTGAGAGAGTTTAGGATGGGTTTGTATCTCCCAGCCGGATGAGCCGGGTGGTATTTTATATGGTGTCATTGTTTGTTTAGTTAATGAAGTAGGAAAAAACAACGAGCTGAGATCCTTGGCTCTGTGAAACAGCTGTCAACAAGCAGCCCTGAGAGAGCAGAGGAGCCGGGGACCTAGCAGCCAGGGCACCGAACCAGGGCTCTGAGGGATGGTTTTGATTCCTGACTCAGCACAGTCACAGATGAAATGTAGAAAAGGATGCCTCAGCCCAAAAAGAGGAGGGAGCTGCTGGGAGCAGCCTGCTTCTCCCCCAGGGAGCAACTGCTGCTGCAGCTTGTGATAGGGACCAGCTTTTGTCTGCTGCTGTCCGCCTGGAGCGAGCATGACCTGCTTCTGCTGCCTTCTAGAAGGACTTGCCCACGGAAGAGTGGTTTCCTTCCCTCATGGCTTGAGCCCTACCATGTAAGGTGGGGCAGTTCCTTTAGTTGTTTTTATCTGGGGCTGAGGAGACTAGTGAGAAATTTCTGCATGAAGGAGCTCTGCTGGAGAGCAGAAAGCACAAGAAGAACAGTAAAATGTCTTCCTGCATCCACCCTTTAGTTTGCCTTTTGACTTCAGATGTAAGCTGCCATCATTCCCACATGGAACAGCCACATGAAAAGCCACCACTAAAGAGTTCTCTGAGTTTCTCAACAAGAAACATAGTGCCTAAATATATTTAATCTGTGGGTATTGTTCCTCTTGGCTTTAATTTCCCGTTCTCAAAAGGTTTAGGAATTTAAACCCATGAATCATTACTGAAGCTGCTAATGCTTGGAGCCTTTTTCAGAAATGGAGATAAAGGAACAGATATTAACACCAGCTTAGCGTGAATTCAGCTAGAACAACTCTTTGAGAAGTTTGCTGCCATCCCAGAGATACCACTTGATTTCTAACCGTGACAAAAGCTGTTGGGAAGTGGGGTAGGTGGATGAGCTCATTCTCCCTCAGGTAAATAGGATGCTTCCATTAAAAAAAAAAGTCTTTCTGGCAAGTTACAGGCTGCTTCATCCCCATCTAGAGACCTCTAGAGCACATTGTACTGTTCCTCTGTCTCTAAAATTGCAGCATCTATTTGAGCAGTGACTTTTTCAGAGTGCAGTTATGAGATTTCTCTGGGGCTAGAGGTCGTGCACTTGCACATATTGAATAAAAGATTGGAAGAAAGCTTTGCTCTCTTCCCTCTAGCTGGGCTTTCAGGTTCCTGCTTTTATACTTGCAGGAGGTAAGCATCTTCCAAACGTGTTGACCTTAACAGACTCCCAGATACCTCAGAAGAAAGGTCTGGTAATGAAGTGCTTCAGTGGAGGATGTGGCTTCCATTTCTCTGGAGACTGAACAGGATTTAGGGCAAATGAAATTGTTCATCTTTTTCAAGAACTGGTTTGGCTGCAAGACCACACCATGCTTCCTTTGACTCCTCTGGGGTTGAACCCTGAAGGGCAAAGCACAAAGTGCAGGAGAACTTACAGAAAGGACCTAGTTATTGTTTGTGGTCAGAAGTGAAATGAAAACTGGGGACTGCTTTTTTATTTTTACACTGACACTTTTTTAGTTCTGGAATGCCATTGAAGTAGACAATTATTGAGGTGGGAAGTGTCTTCTTGAGGTCTTCTAGTCCAGTCCCCTACTCAACGGCTGGGCCAGCTGCCTTGTTGATAGTCTTGATAGATGTGACTCTGCAGAAGAAGCTGCTTCCTCCTTTCTTGTTTGGTTTGTACCTTTGGATAGCAAAGAAGCAGAGAAAACTACAAGGCAGCTGCAGGAACACATTTCGAAGGGATGAACTCGAGGCTCCTTAGAAGGCTTGCTCTCATGATCGCTTTTTCCAGGAAGGAAGAGGAATGGTCTGGTTTCTAGCATCTTCCTTCCTCTGCTTCCCTTGGGAAAGGTGAGGCCCTGGTGTAGAGGAACTAGTTCTGCTTCATCTTGCTCCCTGCACTGGCAGTGTGCTGCAAAGCTGCTGCCAATTGAGTTGGGGGATTGGTGTCTCTATGCATTCGTGTTATGGCCAAGAGTTCTTGCTGTCCAACAGGCACATGGTGGAAGGAAAGGTGGCAAAGCAGTGTGCTGTGGCAGTTCAGGAATGTGCTGCCTTGCAAAGGTGCTGAATGTCCAGTGATGCTGCACCAGGTCTCTCTGTTGTCCTGATAGAACTGCAGCAGTTTTGTTGCAAGTGAAAGTGGAACCCAGTTTGGGAAGGAGAACTCTACTCTTTGCTTTTACATGTGAAAATGTAGTTGAACTCTAATGGGAAATGGAGATATTCCTACAAATACAGCTGTTATTTGCATTTCCCTCCTCTAACACATTTTGAAGAGAAGGTTTTGGAGTCCTACAAAGCCAAATGGGAAGAAATGCACACCCTGAGAGCCTGCAGCTTCTAGGATAAAAATGATGGCTGAGCCTGGCTACCTGCTGGTATTCAGTGGGATGGCTGCTGCTCTCCTGTCACCTCAGCACTGTGAGCACATTCAGGACAGCTGGATCCACTCTGAGCTCGTGCAGCAGAGCCCTGTGGCATGCTTGCTTCTGATGAGCTGCTCATAAGGAAAGGCCTCTGTCCCCCTCTTGCCTCTGTTCTCCATCATGAATTAGCTCGAGTCTCTGAGGCTGCAGCCCACGACTGTATCTCTTGCTTTCACAGAGCACTCTGGAGCCACTCCTGCTCCTGGAACAAGCCCTTTCGGAGCCAGAAAGCATCAGGCTCCATCTGAGCCTCTGGGGCTGTCTCTCCATCTGTTTGTTTAACGACACGCAGCAGGCTCATTTCTGACTTTGCACCCTCAGGACAATAATCCACTCAGATGTTCAGGCCAGGCAGCTATTCTGCCAAGACGGGGCTGCGGCTGGTGCGCTGTGGGTCGGAGACAGTTGAAAATTCTTCTTCCAAATTGCTTTCTGGCTCAAAATGTGATTCTGAGGTTTGCGGGATACAGAGAAAGCTTGCACAAGGTTGCTTGTTTTCCACTGAAGGAAAATGGACAGTCCTCAAAATCCAGATATCCTCACATGTTCTGGTGGGGAGGACACTAGCTTGAAGGTTGGGAGCTCTGATGTGCAGCCTTGGCCAAGCACCTTTGTTCTCCTTCTCTCTCCTCACTGCTGGCATACTGTGAACCCCTCGAGTACTTTGTGGTAGGACAGAGGCATGAACGTTTGCAGGGCTGATGTTGTTCTGTGAAGGCAAAGTGGATTCACAATGATGGTGGTAGTGGAGGTTTCTAGAAGCTTATTATGTGATTTTGTGAAGCAGCGAGGGCTAAATGATTTACTGTGTTTACCAAACAATCCAGAACCACTCGGATCAGGAAATACGTATGGCAAAATGGACCTTCCAGAACAGTGTTGGAGCTGCCCTGTATCCTGTGAATACTGTGTAGTTAATAGAGGAAGGAGAAGAAAACCCAGCTAAAAGGGTAGACTAGCTTGAGGTACACCACTTTGTAGTAGGTGCTTAAAAGAACCCGTACCTGGGAAGCAGGTGAGTGCAGCAGGGCAGTGGTGCCAAAAGATGTCTGAGGGAATCTGGCCACCAAAATCACTGAGAGCAGCAAAGCTTTAGGGAAGAGAGACCTCAATAAAGTGCTGGTTACAAAAATCCTCCTTTGCTTTAAATGCCTGGTTGCTGTGGTCTTTTGTGTGAGAAAGTGACATAGTTCCTCTAAGCAGAAGCTCAAATGTCAGAAGGGAAGAGTGTCAGGGACTGTATCCTCTTGGGGATGCCCAGGTGGTACCTGTAATATACCTCTTTTCATTTGTTTTGGAGGTGGAGTTTGTGCATGGTAATTCTAGCTTGTTGCACCTTACATCGTGTTTCATAGGTAGACCAAAGAGGTTACCCAGATGCTCAGGTTCTGTGCACAAGTCCTTGTACAAAATGAGATCCTGCTCTGCCATGTGCAATCCAGGCCCAGGGCTTTGTGAGCGAGACTTTCTGAAGCAGGTGATAATGACCCCAAGGTTTTTTGTGAGCTCTAGGTGGTCTTGGTTCACCATGGGACTAGAAGAGGATGGTTCGGGGACCCTAAAGAGTGAACACAGGGCTGGGAGTAGCAGGGGGAGCTACTCTACTTGCCATGCCTTGGAGAAACTCAGACCAGCCAAATATTCGCATCTGAACATCTGCAGTTACTGGCAAAGGCAGTGCCAAGACGGGTGAAATGCAAGCCCTGAAGGACAAGACAGATGGAGCAGGGTGAGAGCGAGGCACGGGTCAGAGGAAAGCAGCAGCTGATGCATGGAGGCATCCCTCTCCAGGGCGAAGGAGCAGGAGCAGTTTCCTTTCCAGAGCCAGCTGTTACCCGGGGTAGTGCTGAGCACAGTGGGTACCGCTCATACAAGGTTGCCAGCAGAAACCCTAACAAAGAGCAGAGCAGGGTTATCATTCGCTGAGGAGCTGTAGCTATGCCAAAAGAGCCGTGGATGAAAAACACAGATGGGAGCACGTGTCTGTGTGCACACACACACCCCCCCCCCCCAACCCCCCAGTGTAACTGAGGGAGGTATGCCCAGGGCAGGCTGGCCTGCCTGGGGCTGCTGTCTTAAGAGGCTTTGACACAAAAGGTTCTTTTGATTTGGTTGATCCTTTTGTTCAGTCAAGGAGCTTGACTGCAGTGAAACAAGGTCAAACCCTCCTAAAACCAGAAGTTATTTTGAGAGTGATGCTCAAATGCTTCAGTTGATTCCATTGAGTGGGATCTGGTTTGTTGATTTTTTTAATTTAATGAAAGTCAGTATGCAACAAACTTGAATGTTTTAAGATTCTTCCAGTCGGGCATCCCTAATTGATGATGAAAGTCAGGGCTATTGAAGCCTTTCCCCACTGTACCTTTGTGAAGGGATCTCAGAGCTCTGGAGAAAGCAGGATGGTGCTTGCTTGCAATGCCTTTGGAGGAGTGGGAATGGCCACGGGTACGTGGGAGCCCTTCCACTTATCACAGCATCTTATAGAGTTTATCCATTGACAGCCTGTGCAATCAGCCTTTCACATTCCTCCATCTGCATCCTGGTAAGAGCAGAACAAGGCAGTTTTCTCCATTATAGAAACCTCCCTCTGCTCCACTATATTCAGAGGTGTTCAGGAAATCTGTCTCGCTCTTTTCCTCTCCTCTGCGCCCTTAAAGCATTTTTGTTTCTCCAAAAGCGGCATGTTGCATCTTTCTCTCAGATAGATCTGAGGCAGATGGTTCTGGATGATTGTGAGTGCAGAGGGTTATTGCTGCTACTTGCTATTTTAGGAGAAAAAGCCCCCGCGTGCGGAAAAGAACAAAGCCCGAGGATTCCCGAGGTCTCCATTGATGCAGAAGGCACCGAGTGGAGCATGAAAGAGATGACAGAGGCGCAGCAAGATCCTCCTCCATGCCTCCCCCTTGCTCGCTCTCTGATTGAAGGAGCAGGGGCTGGTTTGTGAATGGGGAGCTGAAGCTCGTTCAGATGGAACAAATAACCCAGGCAGGCGTGGAGCCCGGCTGCCCGTGAGCCCAGCTCCGCAACGGAAAGGTCGTGGCTCTCGAGAGGGGACCTGTTTCCCCAGGAGCACTTGGTGCCTGGCAGATGGAAGGAACTAATAAAATATTATGGACTTCAAGAGCTTTGATCTTCCTGCCTTTTTTTTTTTGCCTTTTTTTTTTCTTTTTCCCCCTCACTTTCTCCCAAGGGTGCAGGCTGTGTTGTTGAAATGAACAGGCTGGAAACCTCATTTGAAAGAGGCAATCCTGGTAGCCCTGACTTGCGGAGAAAAGGTCAGGAGCCCAGCGCCAGCACCATGCTTCGCTGCCTGCTGGATTGTAGCCTCAGTGGGTTTTGTAGCCTGTGAAGCACCTGCACCCCTTTCCGTTCTGCTGATGCAGGTGTGTCTTTCGGCCCACTCGCAGGTTTGCTGGAGCAGAGGTAGGATTCTGGACTATGAGCAAGAAAGAGTAAAATGCATTTCTGGGTCAAACGCTCTCATCTTCTCATTTCTGTTCCAAGTGCTGCAGCTCACAGGGACCCAGCAACCCTGAGCTGGGGCCCTCAGCAGCCACCAGCTTTGAATTTATTTTTATCTTACTGTGAGTAATCTTTAGGGTGAATAGGTTTAAGTTTTGTCTCTGGGGCTGTGATGCAGAGAAATTTGTTTTCTTTATGGAGCAATGGCTACGGCAAGAGCCTCAGCCCTGGGGCTTGAATGCAAAGAGTGTGAGCATTGGCTGTATGCCAAGTTGCATCCCTGGACAGAGAGAACCCTCCTGGATTTCCTGGATTTCAGGTTTCAGTTCAGTTTAGCTGCAGATGTGAAGCTCTGGAGGGACTTTCAACAGTGTTGCAGATCTTGCTTGCACAGAAAGCCTGTGGTTCCTGCTTGGTTTTCAGGCGAGAGGTTTTCTAACTGGTTATCCCCTTTGCTAAGCAAGGGGGAGGGAAGGAAAGTCTGGACTCTGCCCCTGGGTGGGTGCAGAAGTGGCATCCCAGGTCAGGAAAGGCAGATCCCAATGGGTGCAGGTGATACCCTGGGCACCAGGCAGGAAGATGTATGCGGGAGTCAGGATTGGTTTGTCTTTTTCGTTTGCATTAACACTGAGAAAACTGAAAAATTACAAGTTAAAAGGGCTCTTCTGTCTGTTAAATTTAAGAGCAAACTAGCGAGGGAGGCCTGTACTGATTGAATGCTTAACATAATATCTTGGGGTTTGTATTGTTTGGGTTTCTTAAACTTGATTTGCCAAAAACTCTTAGCAAGACTTTTTGCACTGATCAGGGACAGGAAAACATTGCAAAATCCCACATTCTCCTTGGATGATAACATTGTTTCCTGCCCTGCTCTAATGGCAGCGGTGCTGTCCTTTTGCCTCAATTCCTGGGATTGCTTTACTCAAATGTTTGCTTTCTCCACTGAGCTGGACTCTGACACTTCCTACTGGTTTTGGTGGATTGGATGAAACTGCTCCAAGCCTAGAGGCAACACAGCCCAAATGCTTGCTTGCTCCTCTGGAGCTAAATCTGTGTTCCCATTTGATATTCCTGACAAGATCCCAGCCCTTCACTTCCAGAGAGCCAGCTGGATTGATAATGGCCACATGGAAGTGACAAGATAAGTGCCAAAGCTGTGCCCTTTTCTTATCCCCTGAGAGCATCACTGAGGTCTGGAGTGCAACTCATCACAGCTAACATGGTTCCTCCTGCAGATAGATTGCCTTTGATTTTCATAAACTGGCTTTGATTTCCACATGCTGTTGAGAATATCCTGATCTGAAAGGGGTGGCTTTGGTTGTGTGTGGAGCAGATGTACCTGCCTGGAGACCTGATTTAGCTGTTTGCTCCATCCCTCAAATAGATATCTCATTTCTTGCCTTTATTTCCCTTCCATCAGTGTTTCTTCTTGGAACAACAAGATCCAAAATCTATCAGGCAAGTTGCAGTATGCTCTATGAGGAGGTGTTTTATTTGTTGGTTTTTCTTCTCCATGAAAACAAAGCCTGTGGCAGACAGAAGGGCAGTGAGCCTCCCCAGGCGTGCTGTGGTGACGTTGCCATCCCTGGTGGCCAACTGGCCATCTGCACCAGGTGCTGACATGGAGCCTCAGCTTGGCTTTCCTAGTCCCCTTTGCTCTGACGAAGTCATGGTGGCCTCAGGATGAGGTATCTGGTCACAAAGGGGGAAGCTGGAGGACAAGCATAGCTGTGGACTCTGTTGCAGTCTTCACAGCAGGAGTGGTGGCTTGTCCGTCTCCTCTCCCAGGCCCGTGGCAGGCAGTCTGTGGGCAGTAGTGACCCAGCATCTCCTCTCAGCAAAGCAGGATGAGAACCTGCCCGTCATCCCTGCTCCCATGTCCTTGCAGGCAAGGCCTGGAAGAGTTTGCTCCTCACAGGTCTTTGTCCTGTGGTGCCCATAACCTTGCTGTGCTGCTCACTGGCTTGGCCGTGCCAGACACGTTACATGGGGGAAAGCTCCTGGCCAGAACGAGGCTGAATTTTCCAGACCCTCTTCCCATGGGAGTTTCATTCCTGCGACCTTTAGTGCTGTTTGTTTTTTTTTTTACCTCCTTAGATCCAGGCCTCTGCAAACTTAATTAGCTGACTGTGGACATAAGCTTGCTTGATACATGACAGTTCTGATGGGGAAATAGAAGCAATGGAGGTGGTGAGTAGAGAGGCTCAGGGTAGTGTGTTTGGTCTGTGGGAAATGTCAAGAGTTGGTATCTTTCTATTTTTTTCCCGAACCTGGATGCAAACTCTGAATTTCCCCCCCAAAACCCCACCCAACAACAACTGAACAAGAACTTGCAGATCCACCCCCCTATCTTCACTTTAAATAAAAACCTTTGCTCTATTTATAACCTTCATTTACACAAAGATTTTTAAAAATAACCCAAAGTGTTCCTGGTGACTCATTACTTCAAAAATGTCAAAATAGGCATTTCAAAACCTTTATTTTTCCATTCAGTCTTTAACAAAAGTATTTCAGTGCATTTGTTGAATTATGGCTTTGTTTAAAACAGGAGATTTCTTTGCATATCTGTCTTTGGCAGATTCATGGCAGGTTCTGGAGGCAGGTTCAGTGTAGGGGCTCACAGCAGCTTATGTGACCTGGCTGGTTGGCAGCCCTGGCGTGGACGAAAGTAAACCGGGTTCCTGTGTCCTCTCAGAGACGGTTGCTCTGCTGCTCCATAGCTCAATGGACACAGCTGGGTGCAAAGCTGGGAAGGCAGAAGAGCAGCCAGTGTACAGGGTTACATGTGCCACTGTGGAGCTTCTGCAAGGCCTCCCAAGAAGAGATGGAGAAGGGGACTAAAAGCTTTGTCCATGGCCTAGACCTTGATCTGAGCTCAGAGAAACAACTGAGTGAGCTGAGAAAGGGTACAGAGCTGTGCTGGCCTCCACCCATCTCTGACCAGTGCAGCTGAGCCCGTGCAGGGGATGTGTCCTTGCTCCTGCTGGAGTGTGGCAGATGGCTCTCTCCAGGGGACTTCAGTGCTGCTTGGTTGGGCTTAGCACCAAAAATCCCATCTTGAGCAAAAAGAACAAAGAGTAAACAGATTCTCACCTGCTAACAGCACCGGTGTCCTGCTAGCTGGGCTACCAAGGCACTTCCCACCTAGCCTTGCTGTCTGCATAATCCCTGCCTCTACTTTGGTCCAAAGTGACCAGTGCAGAAAGGATTAGAGACATGACTGTAGCTACTGTAAAATAATAGCAGATGTTCCCAGCAGTGGGAAACTTGTTTACCCCACATGGGAGCAGCGCTTGGTACAACCTCAGCCCTGTGTTGGTTTTATCTCCTGCCTGTAATTTACACAAGGACATGGAGATAATGGCAGGCTTGTGAGAAATGACCGTAGATCTGGGTCCAAAATAAGAAATATTAGAGAGGTGACTTGTGTGGACAGATGTTTGTCCTGGGCTGTGCAGGATAGCCACGTTTGCCACCTTTAATTTTGAGATGACCAACCCCAGCTCAGTGTGGCCTATCCAAATCCCTGCCAGGGAGAAAAGCTGTGTTATAGGTAGGAACCCAAACTGCAATGGCTCGATGCCGTGTCCTGTTGCCAGGACCTGGTGGCTATGGCCTGGCAGGAGTGTAGGGAGCAGGCCCAGGAGGGACATAGTGCCCCAGGGGTGTTCACCTCTCCCATTATGACTGAAACCAAAGCTGTCTCTTTCAGTTGTGCAAGAGGCTGTCCCCAGGATTGCTTTTGCTTCTTGTGCCGTCTTTCCTGGTGTGTTTTTCTTGTGCTTCAGCCTGTGTGCTTCCTTCTCAAAGCTGAGAGAGGCAGACATCCCTGAGGGCCAGGTGTTCCTGGGTGCCACGGGTGTGCTTCAGCCTCAAGCCCCTCCCAGCCTGGCTCCATTTACCAAGCTCTTGCTCAGCTTGCAGCCTCTTGGCACAAGAGGTTTGCAAACTCCAATTGTCCCAGCCACAGTAAATTCCAGCTTCTTTTGGTTTTGCAGGTAGATGCCCTCACCATACATGCTGAGATTCATTTGCAGAGTATGTTGTGAATCACTGGGACGTATGAGGTGTTTGGGAGATAGTTTTCCAAAAGATGAAATAGGATCTTTATCATAAAGGAACTTGGGCCTATGGGTTCCCATTCCTGAAGCCAAACAGAAGGTGCAAAGTGGGTAGTCCTGTGCTTGCCTACAGACAAAGGCTGAGTGTTGACTAGCATATAACCTCTTTTACTGCTTCCTCATCCCCTCTTCTGCTGCTCTTTCCTCTCTTGCCTTGAAAAAACCCTCCGCAGTAGAGGCTTTGGGGGTTGCCCCTTGAGAAATGGGGAGGACAGTTTGCTGATGTGTACGTGGCTGGTCTTGCTTTAGAGCAGAAGCAGCTGCCCTCAGATACCAGGATGCACAGGAGATATGTGAGAGCCATCTGAAAAGGGAGAAATGGATCCCACTTGATTTACAGCATGTAGGATGCTTTGCCCTTTGAACTTTGTGTGTGCCTATATTTTTTTTTTCAGATATATACAATATTTGGGTGGAAGTTCTGTAAGTTTTTCTGTCATTCCACAGAAAGAGTAGGCTGTCTCTATAGGCAGTTGTTTCCTAAAATCAAAGGATATATGGGTGAAGATTCAGCATACTGACACTTATACCCACATCTTCCAGAGCAGATCACCGGAGCAGTTTCAGGGTGGCTGAACCACCAACAACCAAAATAATTTTGAAAGGCAATGTGAAGTATTTGTAGAAGGCAATTTTCTACAAACAGCTACTGCATCCTATATATTTGGCTGAGTTCAGGAGCCTGTTATGTTGTTTTGGTCCCTCTCATCTTTTAATCACAGCCATGCAATGAGAAAGAGCAAAATCATGCTTGTTTCAGAATAAATCACTGTGATTAAATAGCTGCCTCCTCTCTGTGGAAGGTAACAGTCTGGATCTGTGAGAAGTGCTAGGTCTCCATCCCCTCCTTAAAGACTATCCAGCTGAAGTGTGCGTTTACCTCAGCCCTCGTGCTAGAATCTGGTCCATCCCCAAAGAGGCCACTAATAGCACTGACAGCTTTCAGAGCCACGATCAGGAGATGCTGTTGCATCTATAAAAAGTCTGTACTCTAAACTCCCTTCAACAGAGAAAGAATGGTCTTTATTTGCTCTGAGTGGATTAGTTAATGTTTCAACAATGTTTGGAAGTATTTATGGCATGAAACTAATCTTTATACCACTCAGTAAAAAGCTGTTATTTCTTTAGGGCTGTTATTACTTCTGGGCTGTTACGGTGATGCAGCCAAAGGGGCTTTTGGTACTTTATTCCCGTTAGAAATTGGGAGTACTCATTTCCTGCGTGGTTTTGAAAATTTCTACAGCCAAATCAGTAACAGCAGGAGGGGAGATAGGACTGGTAATAAGAAATGCAGTTGCTCACTGAGCTGCTGAGAAACTTTGTGAGGGAGAGCAAAGTGAGGTTTCGAGGGGCAGTGGATGTGCTGTACCATCTAGTGATCCATTAGATTGGTTCAATCTGTACTTTACATTAAGACTAAAGATTTTTGATCTTCAGAAATGTTTTCACTAGGGGAGAAAAGATAGGTTTAGGACAGCAAAAGGTGAAAAAGTGGAAAATGAAAAGTTGATTCATTTACTCCCAGCACCTTTGGGACCACTCTTCCAGAGGAAAAAAGCTTATGGATAAGGCAAAATGTTTTGCCTTTGGATTTGATCTTCAATCCAGGTGAGGTGGAAATTCACTTCCTTGCAGAGTTCACGATGAGCAGCAAAGGAGCTATTTTGCTGAGATTGAAACCAAGTGAGGAGCTGGGACATGGCAAAGGGAGGAGAGGTGGTGATGCACATTTCTATGGCTCTACCTAGGCAGTGCTGGCACAGAGCTGCACTGGCTGGACACGGCTCCATAGCAAAGTGTTGGCTTTAACTCTGATAACGTCCTCTGCCAATCTCGCGTTTCTTTTGAGTGTGGCATCTTGCTGTTCTGCTCACGCAGAGGGTGCTGGATGCTGGCAGGGCACCTCATCTGGCTGCCTGAGCAGCGTGGGGAAGAGGTAATCCTGTATGTTTCTGGTAGGCTGCAAGAGTGGAAGAAGCAAAGGGAAGATTGATGATGGGGTCAGAGCTATTTACTTAACCCAGCCCGTTGGCATAACACTGGGAGCCCACAGTTCAGTAGAAGATTCCCAATGCGATGAAAAGCTTCAGGGATAACTCCTGGGCGCAGAAGGCGCTATCTCACAGCGTCGGGGTAGTTTACCTTTGCATATGCATATACACAGCTGGGACACCTCTGACTCTCTTGGATGGGGGCCCAGAGAGGCTCTACTCCTTCATCTGCAGGACATACACTGTGGCTCCCTTGGAGCACCTAGACTTTGTCCTGCCATCTCTGTCCTGCCGTCTCTAGCCCTGTCCTTTTGGGAAGAGGCCCTCTCACCTTGAACAACGGCTGTCACGGGTCACTTCAACAAGCCATGGTGGTTCTCTGCATGGGAACAGCTGCCACAGGTCCCATGCAGGTAGGAACCTGAGTGAAAACAGATCAACTTTGACAGAGAAATGAGACATCACAGGATTATCCCTTTCCTTGCCAACTATTCTGTGGTTTTCAGCTCAAACCAGGTTTATGGTGGCAGACTTGGAGTCTGCACGTGCTGATGCTGCTATGAATAAATAAGGACACAGTTACTTACATTGTTGCCCCCCACAGTGGACATCCTTAGGCATCCAGTTTTGCTTTAGCTACTGAGATTGAAGGCAGTGGATTGAGTGGAAGGTGGTGCAGGGACTTTGAGGAAGGCCTGTGGTTTTCCCTGATGGTGGAACAGGCTGGTGATGAGCAGGCTGTGATTTGAGTTGGTGCCATTTCCCTTTAGTGTTTCCACATCAGAGGAAACCATTGAGGTGTCCAGGTCTAAGCTATTTGTTACTTTTGGTGGAAAGAAGGCAAGCAAGCTACCCTCTTGAGCTGGTCTCTCCTAAAGTGAGCTAAGATGATGTCTTCAGAGCTGTGACCCACCTCAGACTGCTGTTCTGCCCCAGGAGAAAGACTCTTTCCATTTCAGCAGTAAGATGCCTGTTTTCTGCTTAGGATCAAATAGTGCAAACCCCCACAGCAACCCAGCACAGGGGCTGTCCTGTGGGTTTGTGTGTTTTTTTTTTCTCTCAAGTATAAGCATTTTTTTCAGGATGTTAAAAAATTTCCCTACCTTCTTTCTTCTAACTCTAAATTTTTCTAAGATATATCAAATATCTCCTGGCACAGCACATTTCTGAGCAGGATTCTTACATTTCTTGCGTACAGGATTTTCTTCCAGGCTTTGTGAAGTCCCCTTTGTTAGAATGAAATGCAGAAGAGCCAGATGGTTTGGCTAGAGTCCAGTTACCTAAGAAACATAGCACCAGGACCCTATCAGAAGCTATTTCCTCTAAAGATCATGCTCAGCCTGCATTGTTATAATAACCAGCTTAGAGTCAACATTGAGTTGTCAGTGTTTATTCCCCCCCCCCCACCAACTTAATCTACGAGGTTCAGCCTGGAATCAATATGAATGACCTCATGGCTCTTTTTTTATTTTCATTCTTCAAATAAAGTTTCTCCACATGAGCCCTCCTTCAGAGGTGTGTTGAAGCACACATGCTTTTTTCCCCAGTAATGCCGTGGTGGAAATTTTTAGGATCTCTTATTCTCCCTGGCGCAAAATGTGTGGGTTGTGTGGGCATGTGAGGAAGCTGGAGGATCTCTGATACCTCCTTGATCTGTACTGGCTTTGGAGCTCCTGTAGCTTCTACAATTGTTCCGCACTTTGGGGGTGGATGGATGGATGGATGGAGGTGTGTGCTGCTTAGGTGTTGGCCTGTGTATCAGTTGTGTGCTGACGTGCAGAAGCTTCTGTCTCCTGTGTTTGTGAGGTGAAGCTGGGAAGCACACTCTACAGTTCTTTTCCCAAAAGGACTAAAGCTTCTAAAGCTCCTGGGTCCCTGCCATGAAGGGATGTGGGTGTATTCTGTCGTTCCGTGCATGTGGAGTGGGTTGGGCAGATCTCTTTGAGGCCATCCTGCTCTGAAAGGTGGCACTGGTCACTTTACTGCAAGAAGTGGGTTCTTCTGCTGGGAGAAGCTTTCATTTGTTTCTTTTTTTTGCCCTAGTGTGTTTAAAGTAATGTTAAATTTTCAGTCTGGGTTCCGAGTTGAATAAAAAATCCAAGTTTTTCTTTAGCAGAAAATCTAAGGGAACATTTGAGTTGATTCAGTGGAGACATTCTTGCTTTAGTTCAAATACTTTTCATATTCTTTGTCTTTCACATTGAAGAATTCTATGTTTTGAATTAGATTTTTTTTTAATTTAGAAAATGTTAAATTAATATCAAAGTGTGTGGGGGGAGGGAGCGGAATAAAGCATTGTTGGAACATCTGTCCTCATCTCAGAGGGTGATGGCAGAGGAATAAAGAAACATCATGATCATGTTCCCATGTGACAGGCAAAAATTCATCCCAGAGGCAGTACCTGTCAGGATCCTCCTGACCTGGAGAGTGATTGAGCGACTGTGCTAAGCTGTGCTCCGAGCTGAGTGCCCTGGTACATCCATGGACTTTTTTGGTAGGGAGATAAGAGCCGATTTTTGTTTCCGAACAAGGCTCTGATTGTGAGCTGTAAAGCCGGGTAGAAATCTGGCCCCGTTGTCTTCTGCAGTGTGACCTGGTCGTCGGCAGAGCCTTAATTCCGAGGCTTCTTTCTCTCTTCAGAGTTGTGTGTGTCCAAGCCGTGGTTTTGGGCTGTCTCTGCTCTTGCACAACCGCTTCGCTCGAGTAGCGTATCACAACAGTTGAGGGCAATCGGCCGCTTCCTTTGCAGATGGAAAAGTTATTGTCCGCTCGTGCCTTTGCACTGAAGTTAGGATCTTAGGTTTTAAAAACCCTCCTTCTGCTGGCTACGTAGGAGTTTCCCCTAAAGATGTGGAATGTTTACTGCATACCAAGGGCAAGACATTATGCAGGCACGAGGCTCGCAACACCTACAATTTCTAAACCACATGTGGCCTGTGTGGATTTCCTTGTGCCGAACGCACATGGAAACACAAACACATGTGGCATTTTCGTTGCTTTTCTAGGAAATCACTGAGCACAGCCCTGCAAAATAATACTTCCTACTGTTAGATCCACTGCGTGTGAGGGAAGGTACTGCCTTTGTGTCCTGGGCTGTTGGAGCTGCATGCCAGGGCTCATGAGTCATTCACCCCCAGTGTCTGGCTTTCCAGGAAGGCAAATCCCAATTTTAGAACCTATCAGGGACTGAAGAGAGCCGTGGGGAAATAATAAAAGAAAGGTCATCGAATGTTATCAGGACTGGAGGTTTCCAATAGGGATCATGCGAGGAAATGCATGATGAGAAATAGGAGAAACTGCGTTGTGTCAAGACAGCTGGAATAAAGTCAGCAGGATATGAAGCGACTTCAGCCTGCTGTGAGGAAGGGTGAAGTCAAGTGGCAAAGTGTGAGAAGAGGGGAGGCTGGGGAAAAAACGTGAGACATGAAATAGCTGATGCCTTGCAGCGTGTGCTCAATAGCACTGGACAGCTGTCAGCTGTTCTGTCATCTCTTGGGTGATGTGAAGGGAAAGGGCATCTCTCTTGACTCCATTGCTTCCAGGTGGATATCAGCATGTGTTGGCGTTCCTCTGAGCTTCCTGATCTGCAGTCAGGATCTCTTTGTTGGCACCCACTGAGGTGGTGCTGCATTATCCTTGAGGAAGAGGTGTGCAAGTGAAGGACAGGAGTGTCAGGACAGATTGTTGGTACAGGGAGATGATCCCTCTGTGCTGGTACCATCAGCCATCTGCTTTTCTGATGAGGGACATGTCTTCTCTTTCCCGTTTACAACCAGTACAGCTGGAAAAACTACCAGTTCTCAGGGAATGCAAAAGTCCTTTGATTTCCTTGGTGCCTATAACAAGAACAAGAATGCTTCACCTCAGCGTTGTACCCGAGTTGTGATATGTCCTCGGTTGTTTTGTTTACTTGCTAATTCATTCTTTGGATATATTGAGCAAAATACATGTGCACTACCAGCAGCTGCAGGACTCCACCCAGGGATGGCTCTGTTTCAGTGGTGAAATCACACTGGAATGTGCTTCTCATCCAAATGTAAACCCCACTTAACCTGAAAACAAACCAAACCACCCCAAGTTTCTCCTGTTTAAGAACAATTTACTAGCCTGCTTCTAACAGAGGCACTTAAGAGTGCTGTTTATGCTCCTGGTGACCCACCTCAACTGTTTGACACCTAAAAGGCTTAGCTATATTATGTTCATATTAGTTTGGGGGGCAAAGCCATCTAAGCAGGATGGGGAGAAGGAGAGAATTCTTCTTCCAAAAACCCTGATTCTGAAAAGCTTACTAAAGACATACACTTTCTAAGATTGACCTCTTGGTCATGCAAGCAGTCTAGTGTCTTTCATGGCCATTTTTATGGCCCTTGCAACTTCAGCAGAGTTCTGGTTGGGTCTTCTTTCCCTTGCTGTGCCCTTGGCCTCTTTTGTTTAATCTTCACTTTTACCCCTAATACCATGGCTTGTATAACTGGCTTTTATTGTTGCATGTATGGAGACACTTCCTCACCAGAAACGTAGAAAGCCTGGTTCCTACTCAAATGTCTCCCTACTTAAACTGGAACTACTACCCTGCAGAGCTGGTACCTAGAACAGAACGCCAAGTGTCACCGTTGGTGACTTCAACGTGTTAATGACTTGTACTGCAAGATTTTGGGAATATTTTCTGACTGTGACATTGGCTATGAGTAAGCAGTTGGCACATGGTTTGTGATACCCCTATAAAGGTCCTGACAAGGAACTGCATCCCTCTAAGTTCCTCTGGAGAATGAATGCAATGTGACCAGATGCATCTCTGGGCTTGGTCCTCCCACGTGTGTCACACAGGCTGTTTGGGCATAAGTATTTTACTGGTAGAAGTGATATGAGTTACTAGGTGGGGTTGCTTCATAGTTGTATCACCAGGGAAGAATATGAGAGTGTTCCCAAGAGGCCCACTGATTGTTTCAGTCCACATTGTCACCTCTCCTCTGGTTACCCTCTACACATTGGTCCCATTGCTACTAAAAGCACCAAAAACTGTGAATTGCTGGATTGGCACATGACTGGTTTTAAAAAGTAAGTGAAGAGTCTTTCAGTAAGTGGATCAGTTTCTCCACCTGATATGACTTGAGCTGCATTTTCTTTCACACGCAGTAGTGACAAGGTACTGACACTGCTCATGGCTCTGGGACATACCAGGACAACTGAAGTCTTTTCCAGTGGATGACTTTAGAAATCATTGCTGCTTCTTTTGTTCACTGTGTGTGTATGTGTGTGTGTGTTTGTTTGTTTCCTGGCACCATTGTTATGGAAACACTACCTGTTAGGCACGCTCATGAAGCTTTCGATCAGCATTTACATCTGGTTTGATAAAGGGCTTGAGACAAAGTCGAGGGACACCAAGCTTCTTGGTATGGCTGCAAACAGTTTGGAGTATTTGATGCACAGGAGGAGACTTCCAGCCCAAAGGGTGTCTGTGATTTCCACATACACGTCAATGTACAGATAGGGCACAAACCCGGAGTTTTCTAGAAGCCTGGGGCAAGAGTTGTACTTGGAAATTTTTTGTCATTTGTAAGCTACTGTCTGTAAGTCGTCTTTCCTGCCCTGCCTCATAGTGCTTTAATGAGCGTGGTACAGAAATATCTCTGTTCCTTTAAATTGCATTATTAGATCCTTGTTTCATCCTCAGTGTTTTATTCAACCTTTGATATTTGAAAAGGGTAAGCTCTCCCACTACCTATTTCGTGAGCACAGGATGATAGATTTTGGTGTCACTGTGTCATAACAGAAAAGATCCCAACCCACCAGTATATTGTACCCACAGCAGTGTTACGTGCAGAAGCTGTTGCATGAATGGGGTGGTTTGGGGGTACATAGTGCCCTCCCAGTTTGCCTGTCTCCAAGTGATTTGAAACATCTCCCTCTCTCCTCTTCTATGTAAAGCTCCAGCCCTTCATCCACCTCTTCTGCATGTTAAATATTCCCTTTGCTTGGGAAGTAGCTTCATGAGGATTTCTAGGGAGGGAGAAGGCAGCTAATAACAGTGTTAAACCTGACCTTCTGTGTGTGCCTGAGTCTGCTCTCCCCAAAGCAGGGCATAAATTAACATTCTGGCAATAATACCGAGCCTGTTTAATTTTCTGTTTGACTAGAAACATTGGGAAAATGTCATGATATTTGATTTCGTCTTTTTCTATTTTTTGCTGCTGCTGAATGGAGCTTATTGGACTCTCGAGACCCAAGTGCACACAGCGTGTCTGGGAGCACATAAAGGGGCACTGTCCCTCAGGCATGTGCTCCTCAGCCACGCAGGAAGTATTGGGTTTAACGTTTGAAGCCTGGCTGAGGTTCCCTAGTGGCTGTTAATCCCCTGGTTTCTTTGAGTGCCTCCTGTGCCAGACCCAGTCCCACCTCAGGAATTGTGGGGTTTCTGCTCGCTTCACGTAAGCATTCAAAAATGCGTAGGAGCAGGAGGCTCCACACCCAACTGAGTGTGCAAGAGTGGGATGGATTGAAGGTGTGGCTACAACAGCTAAATGTTTCTTGCCGAAACAGGGAAAAGTTGAGTGTACTTTCAAAGGGAGGAAGAGGCCAAAGGGGCTTTAGTGTAAGAGGTGGCAGAGGAAGTTAAGACAAGTTCAAGGGTGGACTGAGCAGATCTGTTGCTGGCGGTGGTTGTAGCTTCACTGTAAGCTGTGGGAGTTCATGCCAGGTGGAGATGTGGCCTTGGGCATTACTGAAGCAAGGAATGGTTTCCCAGAAGAAAAGGTGAAATACCTTAACTTGGAGAGATAGCCTGACACATCAGTGTGGTAATGAATCCTAAAAATAAAATGTTTGGGAAAGAAACAAGCCCTTTGCTCACCATCACCCTTCCCTTTCGTCAAGGCTGTTGAGGAGTGTTCTTCCCTGAGTCCAGTGCTGCTTCCACAGCTGTGAGCCTGTGGAAAACCAGTCCAAACAAGGCTTTTTTCCTTTAGTTCTCCTTACAGTCTTGTAACTCTTCTCCCTGTGCTCACCTCATCTATTGCTTTTCCACATGGCTTCAGCTAGTCTTGCTTGCTCTGTGTTTATTTTCAAAGCGCTGGCATGAGGAAAGGAGCAGGTTTTGGCAGTGTGCTCTTTTCCCTGGGGGTCCTGGGGGGTGCCTGTGTGCACCACGGGGCTGGCAAGCCCCCGTGCCCCTCACAGAGGGGCCGGTGAGCAGGAGGCCGTGCAGACCCCACACCCACAGCCCCGCTCAACAAAGGACGAGCCGCTGGAGCGCTGGGGCGGCGGCAGCGCGGTTCGGCACCGCCCGCACCAGGAGGGGCCGTTGGGCCGCACGTTCTGTGCTGCTGCTTCTCTCCACCCACTGCTCCTCGATGGGAGATTCTGGGCACAACGGCCAAACCCCACTTGCTCATCTCCCCCAAAGGGAAATTGTGTCATTTCCAAAGAAAAGGGCCTTGAGCAGAGAAACGAGATGGGGCGGAGACAGGGAGAAGAACACGGAGGCGGTGGAGGAAAGGGATCTGGGAATGAGTAAGGATACTGACAGAGTGAGGGGAGGTTTCTAACAAAAACCTTCTAGTCCTGTGCTTCTGGAGGAACATGGTGGTGTTGTCTGGGCACCCCTGAGCCGTGATACCAGGTGACAGTAGCAGCTGTGTAGGCATGGAGCTGGTTTGTGGTTCCTAGGGACAAATGTTGCAGAACTGTTCAGGATCTACAGAGACACCTGAAGGAGAAGGACAGCCCCTGATGATATAGAATGGGTAGCCATAAATGTAGGCAGCTGTCATTTTAAGCACATCTTTAGAGGGGACAGACAAGCAAGGTGAAGGAACAGCTTACCTGAAAGCATTTCAGAAAGACATTCAGGTCCCTTCCAACACAAAACACTCTACGACTCTGTGAAATATAGAGGTGTTTATACCAGCAAAGACTTTTCACTCCTGTAAATTTTAAGTAGTTGAATCTTTGCAGAATATTTACTTCTCTTAGCTTCAGTTGTTGGTTAAAACATGAGTTCAGATGTATGTAGGGAAGACTTTGGCCTGTGCTAAATGTGATAAACATAATATCCTTTGTTAGAGTAAATCAGTCAAGACTACTGTGGTAGAAAACCCAGTGAGTCACAGGTAGCTCATGGCCCCCAAGTGAGAGCTCCCCATGGTCTCAGGCCTTTCAGCCCACAGATGTGACATGACCTTCTCAGTTTCTCAGTGTAACTTTCATGGATTCTGCACATCTTGGGGTTTCTCCCAACGTGGAAGCAAAATGGGACCCACCTGAGGTATTAATGTTTAAGTAAGAGCTGCTAAAGAGGAAAAACAGTTGTGAGCTTGCTGGGTAAATGGCAGAAGCTATTTTCAGCTGCTGTGTCTGCTGGCCAGCAAGTGACCGTCAGCACCTCTGTCCTCTCTGGGGAAGGTCGTTAGCACAGTCTTCTTCTTCAGTCAGTTTGCAGCCACTGTAGTAGTCAAGGCCTCCGAGTCTCTGAAGAGATGCTGGCTGAAAGGTACGTGTAGTAAAGGGCCTCTTGCTGAACACAGGCCCCAAAATCTGTCCCAGAGATTCACTCCTCATCCCCCTTGGGAGATACTGAAAGGTGTTACAGTACAGCCCAAAATTTCTGTTCAAGCTGCTCTAACAAAATGGTGGTATCCCCAAAGCCAGGAGGGGCCCCTTCTGTTGTATGGTGGTGACCAACTTGTTGCCTGATCTTTGGGGTTTGTGGTGCTCTGGAAAGGTCTGGGAAAGGAGAGAGAGGCTTGTAAGCCATGCTGAAACAGCACCTTACTGGGTGGCAGCAGCAGTAACTTTCCTGGCCTTTGTTAAAGCTGCTTAGATGCATTCATTTTTTCCAGGATTTTGAAGTTAAACATCTGTAATAACATTTATGAAATATATCGTTCTGGTGTAAAATGAAGGTTGCTGAGGGCTTAAAAGCAAAGTCTGTAACTGCTGTCCTAAGGTGCAGGAACATGCATGTGTATAAATCAGGAGACTTGAAATTAGCAGCATCTCCAAAAAGATATTTTAGTAGCTGGGCTTCCCTGTGGCATTTTATTAACACATCTGAGCCTGACCTTTTCATCATACTGTTTCATTCCTGCCAAGGAAATATGGATGTGTTTGGCTGGGGGGTCCCCTCCCGTGTCTCTATTTACACAAATACATGCTACGTAGCAGCCACTGCTCATCAGCAGTTGTGTTCTGAGACTGGCTGACAGTGGCCATCTAGGCTGGCCAGAGCACACAGGGAAAGGTAGCCCTGCTCCAAGGGGCTTGTGCTCTTACCACACAAGATGACCAATGAGAGGTGATTTTTTTTCCTTTTCTCTTCATCAGAAACACTGGTTGTGTGGCTGGCTGGGAGCACGCAGGGATGACAGTGCTAGCAATGGAAAGGAAACCCAGATCTCCAAAGAACCAAACCAGCAGCTTCTCCAAGGATTGCTGGTTTTGCTTTGGTTGCTGTGTGATGCTCAGCTCTTCTGTTCCTGAAGTGGAACCTGTGTTTGGGGCAGTGCTTGCTGCTATTGATCAAGAAAACCCAGTGTTTTGGAGGTGAGTTTCTCCAGCATGCTTTCCTTCTCAGTGTTTCCTTCTAGGTAACTCTGGATATTAGAGACTTCTGGTCTGCGAGATTGAATATCAGCTTTAAAAGATTATTTGACATCACCTGCCTTTTTCCTACAAACTAACTGTGAAACTATTTTTACAGTTAAATGCTAGATGCCTCTGAGAGATTAATATGAATTACATGGTACCACAAATGATGTCCAGAAACTGAGGGAAATTCTGGCATTTTCCATAACTCTGTGTGCGGAGTCAGTGGCAGAATCAACCTCTTAGTTCAAACTTGTCAACCTCAGGAAAAGAATGTGAATTCAACTCGTATCTGTATTTTTTAGTGAGTTCCTATTTTGTCCGAGTTGAGCCTCAATGAAGTTTGTACCGTTGCTGTCCCCAGTGCAGCAGAGTCGGTAGCAGGAGGTCTCTCCATACAGACAGGTCTCCTCGTCTGGTGTAACTGCAGGGAAGGTTTCAATACGTCTGCAGGTCCCAGTTTCACATGGATTCTGCCAGCCACCCTGGCACAACTTCTGTCCTGTGTTCTCTATTTTGAGTGGTTTTGGTAACAGCTTTTTTCCGACTGCTGACTCAGAGTGCTTTTGCTTGTGGCAATTTTCATATTGTTTGAGTGGTTATTCACCTACCGAGAAAATACCTGTATGTCTGAGTTCAGGTTTGAAACCTCTAGGAAGAGAGGGACAGAGATAAACACACCAGACCACAATCAGCCCTGATCTATATGTGCTATTGGTGGTAACAGTCTTTAATAGGACCTGGTATTGGGTAACTTTGCTTCACAGGGATGCCTCTATCCCATATTAATGCTCCCCCCTTGCCACAGAAAATCAATGCTTTATACTGAAAAACAGATGAGGACTTGGAATTTTTTTTCTTTTTGACCGTGATGTAAAAACCCACAAGTATGAAGTAAAATTTTTCCCCTCCACCATAGCCTATGAGCAGGTCCTAGAGTGGAGGTTTCTGAAGGGTCAGCTCTGCTCAGTCTTGAGAAGCAGATGGCTCAGCTTCATGGGGTGCACACATTGGGAGTGATGATGGCTTGGTCCCTTGAGGTCATTTTGCAACAGTGTTAATAAGAATATATTTCTGGAAGTTGTGTGTGAAACTGCTACAAGTTTGTAGGTGTTGGACAAACCAAGGGATCTGAAGCAGCAAAATCCTAGAGCTCTGGTTTAACATGAAGCCTGAGATGTGCTGGTACTAGCCCTTGCTGCAGGGTGTATTTAGGACATGCAGTGTAGGCAGCAGCTGTGCGTGGTGAATCACAAGGGTCTAGCGAGCTCTTTAGGGGTGAGAAATCCACCTGCCTTTGGTAATGCAATACCACAGGCTTTGTGTGGTTGGAGGGAATTCAGTGCTAGTGGAAACACAGAAAACAATGGTAGGAAGGATCCTCTCTGCAGATCCACGTTAGTGCCGATGGTAGGGACCTCTCGCTGCTCAGGACTGATGCTGCTGAGGAGGCTGGAGTCTGGGAGCAAGGCCAGAGGCTCTGTGCTGGGGGGAAAGAGCAGGTCTCTAAATTCACGTGTTGTGTTTTCTTCTGAATAGTAACAAGCCTGGCCTTGAAGAGCCCAAAGCACCCAGCGGAAGGGAGCAGTTGGGAGGGAGATGCATCTCTGGGGCTCTGGTGTACCTTCGTGTGCCTTGTTGATCACCATGCCGAGGACTGAACCTTGTGACTGGGAACTGAGGGTCTCTCACTAGCTCCTTCCCAAGAACAAGCTGCCTGTCTCACAAATGCCCTACATCACCTGCTACTGAAGCAGATGGCAGGGGAGGTATGGGAGGAGGTGCTGGTAGGAGTTCCTACTCAGGGCTGTATCGGCCAGCACTATCAGGATAATGTGACCATGATGACCTGACAGTGTTTGGGTAGCACCTAGCACTGTATACACGTGATCCATATCCAGGCCTCCTGCAGCAGTGCACATAAGTAACAGTGACTTGGTGGGGGGTTACCACGCTGAGTGGTCCGAAGGCCCCTTATTGCTGCAGATTAATGGAGTCTCACAGATGACAGTTCAGAAATTCTGAGTAATTTACTGCGTGTAACCTGTCCCAAGCAGTAAATCTTATTTTCATTTACCTGGAGTTAACTTCTTTTCAGAAACATGGCATTGCCTATGTGCCTTTTGGAAGATGGATCAGTTTGTGGACTCGTGGCTAAGGGATGATCTGGATGGATTCCAAGACATCAGGAAATCAGTTGTGCCTGGTCTGGCTAAGCTTGAAAAAAAATGTCAGTGTTTAGTAACATTATCCAGAGGCAAACAGAAAGATGAAGCTACAGACAAGCAGGAAGAAAATACCCTCTGCTGCTGTGTGTTACCTCTGGTCTGGGCTATGTGATCGATCCAGAGAGGTGCTGTGCAGGAAACTGGAGGGGTTATTGCATAGAGCAGGACACCCTCCAGCAAGGTGTGAGTGAACTGGGAAAACAAACTGGGCAAATCAGTGTAACACTTGGATGCCACAAGTCAGGAAGGGCTTAGAGACTTCAGGGTCAAGGACACAGAAACATATTTTGCATGTGTAAGTTGGATCTGTAAAAAAAAATCTTCCTTGACTATCAGATTGCTCTGCTCCCATCAAAGTCTAGTGCAGTTCCTATGGACTGCAGTAGGAATGGTCAGTAACTTTTATATGCAAACAATTTTATTGAAACTGGACATACCAGGAGATTTTAAAATTTAAAGGCCTAGTTCTTAAATCTTTTTCACTAATAATTTGTGGTGAAACAAAACGGAGGCTGCTGTGATGCCTACAGACTGAAGGCAAGTACTTTGTTTAAACTGTTTACCAAAATAAGGCACTTTGCAAGATCTATTTCATACTGTATGGAAAATGAAATTTGTTGTGAGCACAACATTTGTGTTTGCTTTATGGAGCTGAATGGGTCGAGTGTAGCCTGATGTACTCCTTGGGCATGACGGAGTCTTCTGACAAGGTCAAAAAGAGGTAGGAGAAGAAAGGCAACCCACTTGCATTTTGTACTCCTGTCGATAAAGCAGGAGATGATGAGCCCATTTCATTCTCAATATGAATGCAGACTTAAAGCACATTCCTTGGTATGTTCTTCTTTTTTCTAAAAGCCGGTAGTGTGGGTTTTCTTTCTGCACTTGGGAAGCATGTTACAGATGAGTGATCCCACCAGATATTGTTGTCATTAGTGCTTATGTCAAACTGGGCTCCTGCAGGTTGTCATTGCAGCAGTTCTTAGGGCTTTGCATGGTGGCCAACAAAGTGTTGAGTGGACTGGTAAGTGCCCCTTTCACAACCAACCTGACAAAAGGTGGCAAAAAGTACATTTGTGCAGAAGCATGACTTCTACATGCTGTGGTCTCCAAGAGAATTTGGGTAGGGTTTGCTCACTAGTTGTAACTGGGGAAAAAATGGATGCATGATAGCTTGAAGGTGGACACTCTCACCTTGTTCAGAATATGAAATTCATAGGCATTTTTCACTTTATTGCTGGAAAGAGTTTAAGTTGGAACCAGGTTTTGGTTTGAATTTTTGGGGATTTGTGGGTTGCATACCCCAGGAGAGTGCTTCCATCCTGCCAGAGATCTAGTGATCTCATTTTTCTCTTTTTTCTCATTTTTTACCCCGTTGTTTGTGCGCCATGTCTGTACAGACTTCAAGCGCTTCAAAGCCTCAGTGGTTTGCTGCTGAGGTTTTTATAGCCGTATATACCATAATCTCTCCAGTAGTTGCACTGAAACCTCCCTGTTTCAAGTGTAACCAAGCGTGAATTACAACCTAGAGGTACATGAATAGATCCCATATCTAGAAAGAGGCAATTTTGGATACACCACAAGCAACCAAGTAGACTTGTGTCTATGGAGTTCCTGATAGTATAACTACTGATGGTCCCCAAACAGATCTGACTGGATCAGTGATCAAATAAGGTAGATGTTAAGGATGTTAACAGAGGTGCCAAGGGTATGATGAGTATGAAGCATGAATGATCTTCTCCAACCCTGCCTAGAAACCCTGCTGTCTTGTGAGGTGGAATTTCTTGTCTAGCTTGGAGATGTAGCTGAAAGGAAAAACCTGACCAAGTGTCACCGTTCAAACTTATGCAGCCTCTCCTCTGTCCTGGGAAAAATGAATCAACTCCTGAGGAAGGTGTGAAAGATGAACCTGAGCTTGTGCACCCTCCTGGGTTCTACCACCTGGGAGGCCCATCCTGGAAGGCTGCTCTGCCTCCTTGTTCGCCAGAGGAGAAAATTACCACTGGGCAGCCTTGCCCAAGTGATTTTTGTCTGTCAAACAGTACAAATGCCTTTCTCCTCAGCTGACAATTTCTGAGAATTCATCAGCGTGGTCATTAGAGGGGGTTTCACCCCTTCACATGTGGTTTTGCAGTCATTGTTTCAAATGAGCTCAGCCCTGAGTCATTTAGGATTTCTTCAGAGCATTTGTGTCCCAGTGGCCCGGCAGGCATGCGGGTGTTGTTCCTGGGAACAGCGCAGTGAAGGTTTCTTTCCATGCTCCTGCTGTGGTGTGTGCTCAGCTTGTGTCCTGAGGCCATGAGCTCAGTGGAGACCCACCTCATTACATTCACTGTTCTGGCAAATGGTAAATTAGCGAGGTTTTTGTAGAAGTTATGGTGATAAAGACAGACAAGACAAGGGGGAATGTGTCATTTCCCTACTATAGATAGGAAAAGGAGGACCTATCTTGTTAGAGACATGCTCAACTGTCGTAGTGGAAATAACTCATATCATAGAATCATAGAATCATAAGGGTTGGAAGGAACCTCGAAAGATCATCTAGTCCAACCCCCCTGCCAAAGCAGGGTCACCTGATGATATACTGATGATATACTGATGGCGTGGACTGCTCTGATAAAGGGTTTGTACCACTTCAGCTTGGTTTCCTTCCAGTGCAAGACAAGACGTAGCAGCAGATGAGGTTGTGCTGAATGAGACGAACCTATGCTTACATTTTCTTCTGAAGAGAAGACCCAGAATGCCTTTTCCAACCCACACAGGAGGCTGGGGGCAGCACCGTTGTCCTAACCCCCTTCTTCCTTTCCCTGCCAGTTGACGAGTTTCATCAGGCTCAGTTTTCACACCAAAGGAAATTAAAGCTAAACAAAACACAACAGCAGGGAAAAGTCCTGTCATCTCACAGCATGGTTCCCCTGCAGAGAGATATTTTTGACAATTCTGTTTCTTTATTTCCTAATTGGAAATAATGATGTGTTTTTTAGGTCAAGAAGACCTTTGCTGTGAAATGTTAGGTTGATTTTGACAGTGGAACTAATAATAGGCATGTGCACACACGTGTGTATGCATGCACGTGCACTAACAGGAATACACATGTAATCCTCTTTGTTTAATTATGGACATAATTTTCTCTGGGGGCGGGGTGGGGGGAAGTGCCTTTGACTCCAGTTAGTTGTTTTTCAAGTAAATAGAGAGAAGGAGTTTTCGGAAGAACAGATGGGCTGGAATGAGAACTAGAAATATTTTCAGTCAAAGAGGGGCCGGATGATGTAACAAGCCACAGGAACAAAGTTCAGTTATTTCATGCTCTCATCCAGACCTCAGAGCAAAAATGCCTCTGTTGTTAATTTCAGTCATCTGCTTTTGAAGGCAGATTTTGCCTTTAAATGCCGTTATAACACACACAGAGCTGAACTGAGCAAATAGAGATTGAGCAATGAGGGGAGGGTATATTTATCAGCACTGGAAGTGTTTGGGTTGTGTTTGCACTGCAGGTGATAGGCCAGATACACATTTGATTATTCTGGAGGGAAAAGGATGTACCTTGAATAACCTTAAGGGAGGTTCTCAAAATTTACACCTCTCTGACTGAAGTGAAGTTGGCTTTTGAGGTTTAGCATTTGGAAACTCGGTAGCTGTATGCAAATACTTCTAGAAGTATCGGTAGCTCTTATGCTGGTGACTAAACTGCTCCATTTACATGCAAAGCTGCTACTGGAGAGGACTTGTAGATGTACATGTCCACACCTTAGGCAACTCTTCACACTTCTACAGGCAAGCCAGGGAGAGGCAGACATGATGTCCACCCTGCAAGGTCAGCTACTTTGTTCATGTTGGTTATTATTATTGAACACTTTGAGAGAACTGCTTGTTGTCACCCTGAGCTGTAGACTCTTTGGGCAAGGTTAAGTGTCAGCAGGCTTGGGTTGTGTTCCACCTGGCAGAAGAGGGCTTTGTGCAGAATTAAAAAAAAGGGGAAGAGAGGGCAATGGGGACCCTTCTCAGGAACTCAGTGCAGTTTGATACTTCCAGTGATGAAAAATGACTGTGAGCATTAAAATTATGGTAATTGGAGATGTTGGTGACAATCAGTTTGCACTTGAGCTGGTCAGGCAACAGCTCCTGGGGGAACCTGAGCAGGCTTCACTTCACCTCAGAGCAGTGTAGCTGGAACGTAGCTCTGTGAAGTGCTATTGTCCCAGAGCTGGCTCAGAGGAGCATTGTAGTGATATTGCCTTTGAAAGATGGTGTAGAAAGTGCAGAAGCTCTTGTAGTGGGTCTGATCATTGAGGTTTTGCCTGTCACTGGTGTGTGCAGAGAAGGATGAGAAAAGTGTGACCGTCACCTTGTGACTCTGATGAGTTGATGAAGAAAATAAGGATAAGTGCTGCAAAGGATGACAGGGAAGACTATGTATGAAATGAGGGGTTCACGGGTGGCCACATACCTGCAGAAGCATTCTCTCTGCCTCTACAAAGCCACTTTTCAGGACTCACATTTCAGTTGAAATAAAATTGGTGCTGTTTCTTTCAGTATCGACCATACTGGTGCCAGCTGCTCATGCAGCACTGTGCTCTAGACCTGGTCACCTGGTTAACGCTCTTCAGAGGTAACGGTGCTGCCCCTGAATCAGGCAGAACGATTTAGTCACTTAGAGAAGCCTAATGGATGGTTTGGACAGCCTCCAAAAGTGCAGCTCTCCCTGTCTGAACAGCCTGAAACGATTCAGTACTTGAGAACAAAATCTGGAGATGGGCATGGTTGAGAGAAAAAACTCACAGACCAAGATTGCTTCTGCATTTCTCTGCTTCCTTGATGTCTTGGGGAGACTTGAATCCTAGGAAGGAAGGATTTGGGAATCCAAATACATGGCTTTACTTTCTAAACTTCAAGGGCCAAGGTCTAGAAAGCTGATGAAAAGTATTGTGATGCCTTACTAGTGCAGTGTATCCTGGGTCCCTACATGGCTTTCCTCATGTTTGTTTGAATTAGAATGTCGTAAAGTGACTCTGAGATCTGAAAAAAAAAAAAAAATCATCAGACTGCAGGACAATTTGAGACAATTTGATTGGTATAGGGTGGTTTTAGATCTGAGTAGAAAAAAGGTAAGTCCCATTAAAAAAAAAAAAATATGCTTTTGGGATTTTTAGGGTGTAATGGATTGACCCTGAACAGCAGCTAAACACAAAGCCAGGGTCAGCAATTCCAGCATGTGAGCACGTTGGACAGCAAGGCAGCACGGGGCTGTGGTTTCTTCACATGCATGTTGGAAGAGGTCGTGCTGTGAGTGATGGGAGAGCTTGAACACTCACGTGGCCCATGGGCAGGGAATTCCTTCTGCGTCTGCTCAACAAGTTAGTGCTGACTGGTGGGTGTCTCTCATCTTAGAGATTGTCATAACTGGGCATTAGTGATCATTTGACAGTTTTGTTAGAAAAAGTGCTTCCAAACCCTAGTACAGCAGTGCTGGTTGCATGATATTGCAGTAGGACAATGTACTCAAGTGGAGAAATCTTTACCTAGACATTGTAAGAGCTCCTTAGAAGCCAAGGTGCATCTGCTGCTCCATCCTTTGGCTGCAGAGAGAAAAGACCCTCATGTTAAGTGCAAATTCCATGGAAGGAGACAGACAGCATTGGCACTACATGCACATAAACAGAAAATGCAGGAGAAGGGGCAGATATGTGATATGAAGTCTTGAATAGCTGACAAAAAGCCGATCTGTGCATTTAATCACTTGGAGGAATCCCAGAGCCTGTGTGGTACAGTGAGGGTCCCTCGAGATGGGAGCATTACTGCCTATAAGTAATGTTCCTGTTTACTCCCACTGATGCTTTATGTAACAATCCTACTCTGCCTCTGACTGCCTGTCAGATCTAAAATAACTTTCCTTCTGATGGATGTCTTCCTACTGAGGGGAATTATGGGGATTTTTGGTACGAAAAGGCCAGCAGTGAGAACAGGTATTCTCTCTGTGCTCTCTTCTAAAGGAGCATGAAAGCTTGAAGGTGAATGATGAAGATCCAGGCATCGAGCACTGCATTTATTGGTCCTGGATGTTTCTTTACCTGAGTAAGGATTATGAGAACAAGAGTCTATTGCTTTGGGAGGGAGACTCGGTGATCAATCAGATTTTTCCAGGAGTTTTCATGTTAAAACACAAAGCAGAAATCCTAACATAATGATCACAACTGCTCACTTTATATGATGTTTTCTGACTTCCCTGCTGTGTTGTACTTCCATTAAGTTGTGGAAGGTAAGGCTGTTTGTGCTAGGGAGATGATACAAAGACAAATGTCCAAGCATAGCTATAGTATTGAAGAACTCGTGATTATATTCTAGCCACCCCTGACCTAAACGCCAAATCAATCACTCACATAGCAGCAAATTGAGGGATATTTAAGTTGTCTTGAAAAATTAAAACAAATAACCCCCCTTTTAGTCCCTATCTGCAGATAATGCTGTATATTTTTCCCCTTTTGTGAGAAGTTAAAGGGGGCAGCAGTGTTGGAGAAGTGTCACGGTTCAATGCTCCAGGGGACTTGTGTTGTGGGCAGGACATGAAAACTGCAGCAGCATTTTAGAACAATTCAAGGTGTCAGCAACCATGTCCCCATCAGGAAAGCTGCTTTAGGGATGCAGCAGGCTACTCTGCCAGGACTTGCTGAGGTCATGATTCGCATTTAATGAACAGGAAAGAGATAAGCTCTGATTCTTTTCAAATCTTTTACCTTGTTCTGAGATTTACCAAGACAAAACTCACCCTGAATCATTTTGAGCCATCTCTTTTGACTGCTAGATAGAGGAACAGAAGCAGCAGCTAAAACTTGACCTTGATTAGAAGACCCCTAATTATTTATGTCCCTTTTATGGACTGCTGCTGCCAAGAGCTTTCTCTTACTTTGTGGTTGTGGGTCACACCCCCTGCTGCTGATGTGTGTTCAGCTGGGCAAATATTGCATGTCATATTCTGTGAATATATACTCTTGATCAGAAATGAGAATTTCTTTCAGCTGTTTTTATTTCTCTCTTCATCTGTCTGCTCTCCATCCATCCACCCATCCATCCATCCATCCATCCACCCACCATACCTCCACAAGTAAGACCTACCGCTTGCTTTTTCTTGAGACTAATACAGTCTGAAAATACAGCTGCTTTTCATTTTATGCATGTGAGTAGACCTCCGAAAGTCATATTTTCACTCCCCTCCCTCATGTCTTCCCAGTAACCTAAGTTGTCTTCATCTATTCTAAAAAATCTGAGGTCTTGGCCGCACTGTGAACACCTGCCCAGAACAGAACACCAAAGGCTGTTACACCCACCAAATGCTTCCTCATCTGGGCTATGCTTTGTACTGTCAGAATGTAAAGGACAAAATATATCTTTGTGCAGACACAGGCAGATACAGCACAGCACAAGTTACCTTTGTTAAAAAAAAAAGGGGGGTGTTGCTGATATAACTGTATCTACACATGGGCTTGTTGCCAGCACAGCTCCATTGGAGCAGGATCACACCTCTTCGTAGCCCTGCCTCGTAGAGCTGTGCTGGCAGAAAGGCTTGTGTGTCTGTCACCAGTTGTTGCCTGATTTTTCTCTTTAAAAGGCCTCTGCTCATGGGAAGCAGGGAGAGCCAGAGACCTGGCATCAGTTCCTCTGCTTCACCCACTGAATAGCTCCTGTGGGAGAGGAGAGACTAATAAATGGGGTGTGAGTTTGAGATACTGGTCCCCTGACAAAAGTACACGTTGGCTGGAATGGTGTGAATCCAGGCTGCTTCTGCCTCTCTGGTATTGTCTCAGTTACATGGTTCTCATTGCGGCTGGAGCAGAGCCGTGCAACTTTGGTCCTCAGTAGGAGAAGAGAGACATTGTGCGGTCCCAGTTCTCTAGGGCAATCCTGAAAATCATCCTTGCTTCAGGGCTGCATTGGCTGTTCTGACCCTGCCAGTGGCCACCTGACTATTGAAGTCAGCAGAATCAAGGAAATCACCTGCAAAATCATACAGAGACAGTTTCCCATTGAAAAGACATCTGGACCTAAGCTTGTTTTGGATATATGTTAATTCTGTATATTTTCTTTTGATGCGTTTATGATCGTGCTGAGGTAATCCTACAACAAGTTGCAGGATGAGTCCCACTCCTCGCCCGGGCAGCTCCAGAATCAGTAGCCACACTTTGCACATCATTGATGTAGGGTTTAAAGTATCAGTAAAGTAGTCTTTTTTTTTTTTTTTTCCCCCAAATCCTTTCACCACACAGGCAAATCCATAGTCTTATTAATGTCCCTCTTACCCTCTTTCACATCCTGCCTCTGACATGGGCTGTTTGCTCTAGAGTGCAGGAGCCAGGAGATGGTTGTCCATATTTGTCTTCAGAGGAGATATTTTCCTGCTGGTATCTCCCAGGTTCAGCCCTGGAGCACCAGGATCTGGAAGCCATTTGGTCCTAAGTATGTCTTCTCATTATCCACATCAATATCTAAACCTTTTTTTCTGCCAGGATCCTGATGCCAGAGCAACTTTACTGCAGTCATTTCTCTAGTTAGTGAAATGCATCAAAAGTAATTTTACCTGGTTTCTTTTATGTACCAAAGTGTTCCCTAAATCCTCCTATTTTTGCATCTAAGGTCTGGTCAAATAGTGTAACGTCAGTGTGTTCAATTTGTATCTCAGGCTTCAGTGCTCAAGTTTTGCATTTAATTCACTCCAGTTTGGATGCCTGTAAAATTCCCAATATGCAGATATCCTAAACTTGGCAAAATTGGAGTGGAGATCTCATAAGAGCAGTCTTTAATGTGCTCTGTCCCCAACTTCCCTTCAAATAAGCTTTCTTCAAAATATTTTATGGTAGCTCTCTTGAGATTTTTGCTTTTCTGTTCTTGCCTTTTCTCTGAACAGGAGAAAAAGAAAGAAAAAAGATAGGCAAGAAGAAAGATGCTGGAAAATGACAAATGCAGAACTAATTTGCGTATGTGAAATTTTTTTTTCCAACTTTCTGCACAGGTTTCCTTCAGATCAAAGTACAGGTCATTCCCCAGTGCCTGAGGTTTTTTATTTTCCACGCTGGCAGCACAGAGGGTGATGGAACTAATATGAAGTGATGCCAGTGCCTATTTGGACTTTACTTGGATCTGTAAAAATGCTCTCAGTGTTTTTCAAGTATAAAAAGAAACCACCTTGAGGTACCGTGTAGTGTTATTTGCTTTGACCCAGGATAACTAAAATGAGAGGCTTCTCTGAACACAGGGTGTTTGGAACGATCCCACTTTTTTCCATGTCTGTGTGAGGAAGGAAACGTGGTGTTTACAGTGGCTCTCCGAGCTTCAGCTTCTGTGTTTGTCTCTGCAGGTCTGGTCCGGATGGAATCTCCCCAGTGAAATGGGTTGGGTTGCTCTAGTCCAGCTTCTAAAGGTGGGCAAACAGAGCTCTTCTCCTGAATTGCACCAGTTCAGCTTTCTGTTGGAAATGTCAGTAAGCAAGGCAAGGGCTGGGAGGCTCTTTCCAGACAAGCTCACTGGCCAAGAGAAGTCTTGTATGTTAAATCTGAGGGGGCCTGGGAGGAACTGCTACAGCTGCTTTTGCAACTGCACTGTGCATACTTTGAATATAAAAATGAAATGGAGCTGTTGTAATTTCCACCTCTTCATGGCACTGCACTTGTCCACAAGGCTCTTGAGTGCCTGAGCGGTTTGGGACTGGACCATGGGTGCTGGTACCAATGAGCAGTGCTGAGCTGGGTAAAAACCTCAGAGCTGCTCTGCTCTTCATCTTGCCTAAAATAGGAATAACTCTAGGGGGTTTTTTTAAGTGTTCTTTCCTCAGGATGGTGCTGTGAGATTTGAGGATGAACAGCACCACTCAGAATCAGCACTTTGTGCAAATACCATGCTGTTGTGCCAGGGATATGTTAGCGGGTGGACAAACATCTCAGAAGGCATCTGTGCAGTTCTCAGCCTATGCTGGTGCTGATGGTGGTTGTCCTCCCCCAGCGTACCTGTTAGTTTGGGGGTAATGAGAGAAGTGGAGGGGAGGAATTCTGGGACTGGCACTGACTGTTGAGCACAGTCTCGTTTTCAGCTGTTCAAAGTGGCAGCTGCTGGTATGATAGGACATGAACATACCTTGCCTGATCTCCACTTGTTCTGCTAACAACATTTAGTGTGGGGATGCATCCCTCGGGGTTCAGCTAGACAGAGCAAAGAGATAATAGCAGTAACAGAAGAACAGGAAGGGTGCAGAACTGTGATGTGAGAGGAGAACAGGTCTTCTGGTGGGACTGGTGTGTCTGTACGTGGGGACATGTTGGACATCTGTGAAACAACTACATAGGTGATGTGAACTGAAACAGGAAAATCAGAGCATGTAGACAGCTACAGCAGGGTGGCAAAGAGGGCGCACTCTCAAGTTTGACGTCCTCTCCATCAGCTCCCAGTGGAGTTTCAAGTGGCAGCCACTGAAAATGTGATGCTCTTGCTCACCTCCTGTGAGACCTGGGAGCTCAGTCCCGAGCGTCAACACAGCTTTCATCTTGGATGCATAAAGAAGAAGCTCTTTTCTTGTTGTGCTGGTTGGCTGGCTTCGTCAGATCCAATCAGAGACTCCCTTGGCTATGTAACAGCACAGCCAACATCTGCAAAACTACAGAATCGTGCAGATACCTGCAACTTGCAGGTGGACACCACCTGTAAACAGATGAATGCCCATGTTGGTCCAGGTTGTCCAAGTCACAGTCTCAACTGACTGGTTATTATTCCAGTTTTAACAACTGTGTTATCTTTCATCTCCTCTTGACTGAGTGGAATAGGGAGGGTTAAAAGCTGGAGGACTATGACTATGGAATGACAGGTCACTCTTACAGCAGTGGGAGGTCTAGTTGCAGTGCATTTTTGGCTTTGAAATGAAAGAGGCTCTAGGTTGCTGCTTGGTATCAAAGCCATTAATTAGTGATTAATGGCTTGCTGGCCTAAACTCAAGACTTTGCCTATCCAGTTTAGTACACCCCAAATTGCTAAAAATATCTTGGTATGCACTGGAAGGATAAGCCCTTAGCTTTTTTTTTTGTTGTTTTGTTTTTGTTATTTTATTCTTTTCACCCCAAGCTAGAGGAGCTTTTGGCTTTTTAACTGGAGGGTCCTTGTTTGTGATTGCCACTTGTGATGCAAACAAGGCTCCCCAGGCAGGGGTGTGCCATCTGTGTGGGTTAATGGCTAAATCCCGACAGTGTCCTCTGCTGTCTGTGCACCAAGGTGTACTCTCAAGTGTTCGTAGCTTTATTTTACAACCACAGTTTCTTCTAAAATTAGCAGAGCATACACTTTGTCAGGAACTGTTCCCATGCCAAGTTTTCAGGTTTCAAAGCATTGCCGTTTTTGAGCTATTCCCTGCTTCTTTCCTTCTGTGTGTCTCCCTTTCACTTGCACACAAAACTTTCTTTTTAGTGTAGAAAATGATATTTTTTTCCACAGATTCATAACTTAAAACATCTGAAGAGGTTTTTCTCCAAGTTTATATTTAAAAGGAGTAATGAAAGCCAACACTGGCAGAGAAAGTAGTATGAAAAGCTGCAGCTCAGAAGATTCAGGAACGTTATGGGCATTTGCAGAGGAGGACTAAAATGGAAGTCCTTGCCTTAACAGGAATCAATGTGAGATATTCAATACGATTTTAGGTGCCGTAGCACAGAGTAGTACTCCTGTTTGGGCAACTTAATATGCTTTGAAAAGACAAGAATTACTTGCTGTCAGTCCAGTCAGTTGTGGTGATCCAGCATCTTCAAAAGCCCTGTGAAGGCTGATAGATCTGAATATCTAACTGGGAGGGCTGTGCTCCGAGTTCCTGGCCCATGAACAGTTACAAACATCTGGGTGTTCTTCATACTAGCATCATCAACTCAGCAGCCTTTTGGACAACTTCATCTGGCCTGGCAGAATCTTCCACTATTCCCTGACATTGTGGTGCTTATTTACTGGCTGTCCCCCTGAAGAAAATTAGTGTAATATAGACTGGGTCTAGGTGGTCTAGAGGCTGGTAGGCTCAGTTTGAATCTGTATTTCAAAGGAGCGCTCTTAACTGTGTCTAGACATAGTGTAGACATTCCTACATCTTTTCTCTAGTTGAGTCATGATGCTAGATTTTGGTGACTGTGTGGCTGCTTTGAGGTAGACTTGGATTTTCCTCAGAAAGTGAAGTTTCTCCACTTCACTATCCCATGAGTCAGATGCTGCCAAATCCTGCAGATTCTCCTCCCCTCCCACCCTGGCTTTTGAAGCCTCTCAGCAATTGTTTTATGAGTAGTGACATGCACCTGGGATTCCAAATATCCACATCTTTTGTGGATTTTGCTGTGCTCCAGCACAGTTGCTCTTTTATCCACTGTACAGTTTGCTACGTGGCAGAAAGTATGAGATCTGTAAGACAGGACTAGTACATAGGTCCTGGACTAGTGCGTAGGTCTTGGACTAGGCCATGCATCTTCTGCTTGCTTGTTATGCAATGGAAAGGGTTTCCAGCTGTAATCCATACTGCTGGGACCAGAGTGACAGCCTGGCTCTACAGCAGAACCTGGCGTCTCACAGTTATAATGCTCCTGCCTGTCCCTGGTTGGTTTGGCTCTGACGATCTCAAAATTCCCAGACTACTTTCTGTGGTGCTGTTAGGGCTTCTAAGTCCAGAGTTATGGATTCATTGGCATGCACAAGGATTTGAGGTGCTGCACAGTTAAACCTGGCTGCAATGCTAACTGCAGTGAGATGTGGCTCTAAATCAAAGCCACGGATTGGCCAGCCTCCTTTCTGGGGACATCCTTGCCTGTGTGCAGAGCCGAATGTTAAGTCTGGCTTGAGTCTTTTTGATCAGGTAAATTAAACTTGTAGGGCTGAACAGTGCAGGTTATTTGTAAAAATGTAGAACTAGAGTAGGTTCTAAACTGGCCTAGTTTAAGCTTAAATGTTTTTTTCTGACCAAGCTTCAGCTGTGGAAGAGGTGGACCTGCTGGGACTCAGTTGTGGTTCACTGCCCTGAAAGGGATGATTTGACATTTCATCTTTAGGCCTGGCAGGATTCGTTTGGGTGCAACCTGTTATTATGCATAAGCCTGGAAGATCCCATGCCCTTTCCACAAAGATCTTCAACTTGAGACCATTTCAGACTTCTGACCACTGAAGTATTTGTAAATTTAAAACCAATCTCCTGGTTTTCTTTAAACCAGCCTCGTTTGGTGTGTTTCTCAGTTTTGTACTGCTTGGAGTTGTGCGTGGGCACTGTATTTATTTATTTATTTTTTTTAAAAGGAAAACCCAAGGATATTATTGTTATCACTGGAGACAAACTCCTAGAACCAGTGCCATGGTGTAGTAAATGCCATGTAAACCCTGAGTAACAAGATGTTCTTTCATTTACTACCTACCACAACACAAAGCTGTATTTTCAGGTGTGAGTACTGTCGGGTACCATGCAGAGTGTGCAGCTTCTGTGGCATCCTGATGAAATGCCACACGTGGTCTTTGGGACACGCCAGGTTAGATACAGGAGGTTTCTTTGTGCCTCAGTGTCCGTAAACGGCCTCGTTTGCTTTGGCCTCTCTGCTGATTGACATCTCCCTCTTGCTGATTCCCTGCAGATGAAAAGGTGATCACCCAGCTACTTCTCTTTGCAGTGCAGGTGGTGGTGCCAGGCGGGGTGTGTTTAACGTGCTGCCAGAGCTGGGAGCCTCTTGGCCCACACCGGTCACCATCGGTCACCGTGCCCACCACACAGCTCTATTTCTACTTGTTAAATATACTTAATAAATAAATAGCACCTTTGAAACGTGTAGGCGGGATGTCTAGCACAGCGCTGGCCTTTCCAAACACACTCTGAAGTTGAAACTGTGTGCTCAGCTTGGCCAGGATTTATCAGTAGAGCTGTACGGGCTAGAAAGTGTATTTGTGGCTGGCGTGCCAGCTTGCCTGAATAGCCCACAGTGTAATCTCCCGCTTTCCTTGGTGGGAGGAGCTGCCAAAAATAGCAAGCTAAGAATTTCTCCGTGTTATTTCTGGGATTGCACCAGGAATTGACATCAGGAGAGGAGAGAAAAAGTAAGCAGTGTGAGAAGTTTAGGGTCCAGGGTGGTTTGGGAGGCTGCTTTGAGGCAGCAACCTCCTGCGCGTGCCTGCTCTCATGTGTGAGACTCTGCCCGAGCCTTGGGTGGCTTGGACAAGGTGATTTAAGCCTCTGCTTTCTTTTAGGGCAGACCTGCTTAGCCCAGTGTGTTGGGTTGGGCCAGGGAGTTCATTTTGTGGTCCTGTGGAGCTGTAACTTCCTCCTCAACAGCCACAGAACCGTTGAGAAGTGAAGTGTTTGTTCCTACGAGCAAGAAGAGGCATGAATGAGCCCCAGCTGAATCAGCCTTCACAAAAGCCTATGAATCGAGCTGTGACTTCTCTGTGGAAAGGGCTGTTTGTGCTGTAGGAGACATCACTGCCCTGGACAGCTGGGTGGGATCCCAGGGATGGGGCTGGAGGCACTAAGCATGCTTCTGCTGCATCCAGACCTGGGTGACCTTTACACCATGGGGTTATTTCTGACACCAGCTTGAATGATCCTCCCAGTAAAAAACTTTTGCTTATTGCTAGTTGGCAAAAGGAAGACTGAAATTAATGCTGTTGGTCCTACCTGGTGTTTACTGTACTGTCTGCCCCTTCCTTTCTCTCCTTCTCTTTGTTTTCAGCACGTATCCATTGGGAGTGCCAACAATTAGCCATCCTAGCCTGCGCCCCCAGAAGCTCCCCTCTCAGCAGGGAAGTAGCTCTGCACCAGCCCTGGCACATGCTGCCACTTGCTTGGGAAAAGGGCAGGGGATGTACAGAGAGCCAAGGTTACCCTGGGCGGAGTGACGGGACGGGGAGGAAAAGCAGGGGGTTCTTGCTGGAGGCAGAAGTGAAAGATGGTCATGGCGAGCAGGGAGGAACTCGGGCAGTTGTGTTGACAGTGGAGAGACAGGGGCTGCAAATGAGTGGTAAATGAGGCTTCATTCCTACTGCTGCTGAAATAACCACTTTGTTAGCCCAGATGGATTCATGCGAGTGTGTCACACACGTCGCAGAAGAGATCAGGGCCGCCTCTGTGCGCTGCCCAAAGATCTGTCTCCCTCCAGCACAGGCTGTGGGCCAGCTCTCTGGCCCGTGATGGAGATAATTGGGCATCCGAGTCCCGGTTCAGTGGCACTGGCCTCATAAGGGCCTATTTAGCTGCCTGACTTATCTCCAAATAGCTGTTTGTTTGCTGCCTGTGGGTGCATTCACCATTATCTTTACTTAATTGCGCATCATACTACAATGAAGAGGCTACTGCGTGTAAGTCCTAAGGAATGAATCAATTTTTGTGTTGTCTGTTATGGAGAAAGAGTTCAGTTGCAGCCCTGCTCTGCCCTTGCTTCTCCAAAATTTGTCATGCTCTCAAAGTTGGTCCGTGTACTGAACATCCCAGGGGGGTACTAGGAGTTAGCACTGCAGAGAAAATAGGAAATGCATGTTCCCAGTGGTGATGGAAGAGTAGAAAAGTTTAATGTAAAAGCTCCAAGAGGTAAAAATCACCTTCTCCGGGTCCTGCCTAAGCCAGCATGCAGGGACGGGAGCATAAATGAGGCATCCCTTGTTCAGAGTCCTAGGTGAGAATATTCTAGGCAAAATCTATCCGGTAGGTTGAGGTTCTGGATAACGCCAGCTCCTGCTGACTCCTGTCTTTTGCCATAGTTAGTCCTGCCAGAATTGGACAAAGCAGCTACAGAGGGGAACACCCTTCACTGTAATTAAGGAAAACAGCATCCAACACTAATCCAGCAAAAATCTGTCCTGGCTGTAGTAGGTAACAGGAGCTGGGCACAGTGGTTTAGCCTGTACTTTCTCCTTGAAAAAAATCACTTTCCTTCCCTTTTTCTTTTCCTTGGTGAATCAGAAATCAGCAAAGCATCTTGGTTTAGCACTTGCAAAACAAAGCATTGAACACTTCTTGCTTGAGGTAACACTGGTGTTCAGTATGTGCTTGATCTTTATTTCTAACCATGTTGAATGGCTTGAGCCAAGTATTTTATCCAAAAGGGTGCTTTGTTTTGTTTTGTTTTTTTTAAGAGAATTGTCCTGGGTACCACTCTACTGATTATCTGATCATTTTTAAGATCTCCTGGAAATGGCAGCCTGCCTCCTCCAGATAAAAAATGGATGCCTTAAAGGGACCAACCAACACATTCAAGGGGAATAGTGTTGTTTGGTTTTAACTCCTTGTCTGGTCTTGTATTTAGAAGAGTGTGTAGAAATGTGTGGACATTTCAGCAACTGGAAAACAATGCAGTAGGTTTTAAAATTTCACAGAATTAATTATTGCAGTGAAAAAAATCATAATTATAAAACTCTAACTAGATCATCCATCAATTACAGGAATAAAAGAGTTCCAAGGCAGAATGCACCCTACATATTAAACTCAGCAGGATTATTTGATTAACATGTTGCTGTCATTTCCACTAATGACACGCAACTGAAGCTGCTGTAGGTGGCCTGGCAAAACGTTTTCATAGTTTTTAGATTCATGGGAACTTTTTTTCTCAGCTACACAACGGAGCAGCTGCACTGTGCAGGCTGCGGCATCTCATCTAGGCACAGCCTTGTAAAGCCACACTTTCCTTTTGGTGCAGTCAACACTAGCCAGTCCTTCCACCATTGGAGAGCTGCGGATGACCCATCAGTATGCAAGATCCCAAACTGTAAAGCCAGGTGGAGAGGAGAGAATGAGGGGAGCCAAGGGCATGGAGGGAATTTGGCCGCACAGCTTTCTGGAATGCTTAAATTTATGTGAGTGAACAGGACCTGTTGAAACACAAAGATGTGCTTCCAAACCACTTTTGTTGACAAAGGCATTTAAACTATGAATTCAGTGGGATGGCAGAGTGCTGAAAATTCTGGTCAGGAAGGTTTAATCCAGTGGAGAAAGCGATTGACAAGTAGTTAGAGCAAGAGAATAGCTTATGGAGCAAGGTATGAGGTGACTGGATTGAACTGCTGTGTTCACCCCTCTTTATCCTTTTGGCTTGGTTTTGTTATTAAACCTTCATGTGAAATCCCCTACAAATAAAACAGGTAACAACAACTTGTGAAACTGCCAGTCTGCCTGCCATAATTTCAGCTATGGCCTGGAAAGGTGAATATTATGGCAATACTTTTTTTATTTCCCTTCAGTTCCAGATCCTTTTCCTACAGGATGTCAGAGTGGTGGCCAACTATAGAGCTTTTAACATGGCACATGTAGGGATCTCTACACAGAGCTAGGACTCAGACCTTCTTTTCCACTTGGTCTGGTTGAGATGTGAGCCTCTAACATCCTTTACTTAAAATGACATTGAAACCCTGTGGGATTCCCAAGTGCATGTTGCTGTACACTGTTAGCCACCTGCAAAGCAAGCAGTGTGATTCTGATTAAAGGCAGCTCAGCAATCCTTTGGGCATTTGGGAGAGCATCTTGCAGTGGAATTTTGTACAAAGTGAACAAGAACAGTGGGTAATAATCAAATAAATGCCCTCAGTACTTGCGTTTGGGCTTGAAAGTACCACTTAGGATGGTTTTCTTCTTCAGAGCTGTGTTTTTCCAGCACGAGGCAGAATCTGCTTCTCTGTCTAGGCAGCTTGGCTAATAGGGAGATGGGATCATCCTCATGTTCCTGTACTTTTAAGTCTAGCTATTGTACAGGTAACTCTTGTGTTGGAAACCCAAGATGGATGATTCAATCTATAAGGACAGAAGGGAAAAACAGTATGTTTTCTCTTCCTTCTGGGCTGGTGAAGGCCTTTGTTTTAGGAGAAGGCATGGTTAGCTGGTCAGGAGAACTTTTGTCCTAAGAGGCCAGAGCCAATTTTGGTCTGCAAAGCTGAAATGTGGCCTCTGGAGAGGAAGATAAAATTGGGTGTGCTTAGGTGGGGAGCTGTTTCTGACTGGGGGCTCCCATCCTTCAGCACATCCTTACCCAGGCAAGGTAACCAGGAGATCAAAGGCCACACAAGCCGACATTATCTCCATGACTGATCCATTTCAGTTCTGGATAAGAGTGGCAAACTTGTTCCACTGAGATTGCTTTAATAGATTCTCTGTAAGGTCCTTAGATTGTGTCCTTTCCCTCTGGGACCAAGCCCGTTCATCTAAAAAAACCCACAAAAATAACCTCTTCATCACTTCCCATGACTTTCCTCCCTTTGCTTACCACCAAGGAATGTTGGTGGTTGAAACCTTTCCTTGTGGCCCAAATCCCTCGCTCAAGACAAACTCTGACTCAGTGAGAGCTGCTCAGGGTAAGAACTGATTCAGGACAGGATGATGCTGTGACGATTTAAGCCATAACCTGTTTATTTTAGCCAGTATTTAGATTATGACTGAAGCGGGAAGCAGCGTGAGTTGCTGCAAGCCAGCGCTCACGTTTCTCACAGAGCATCAGAGATGGCATCAGTTCAAGGTGGGGCTGGTGGAAGCCTTCAGAGTTGATGTTAGAGGAGAATGGGCACATAAAGCATCATGTCAACCCCTTGCTGTATGTGAAGACATAATGAGGGACGTTATAGATTAAGCACAATGACGTATTCTCATAGGAAGCAATGGGCCTGGCACCCTTTCCTCTGTATAGATAAAGGATCAGATAAAGACATTGTACCAGACACTGCCTCTGTTAGAGGAAGAGCTTCTAGGCTGGTAAAGTCATTGAAATATATCAGATTGAAACACTTGTCCTCTTTCCTATCTCACAGTAATTCAGAACTACCTTACTTTGTTTGAGTCCTATTACTGGAGTTACTGGGCAGAGCTCATGTGTACATTGCTCACACTGGTTTCCTGTTTGCTTGTAGAGAAAGAGGATGGAAAGTCAAGAACCTTCTGTGCTCTCATTACTGTGATGAGTTTCTTAGTCTAAGGCAACATTTGTTTCAATGAGATAAGTAATAAAAAATCCTGTTTTTCCTAATTAGCTTTTTTTTTGGTGGAAGTTTAGTTTCATTTTTTAATTGTTTCATTAGTTTTACTTAGAAAACAAAACCAAATGCACAAATTGGAACCAAGAAGGGAAGCATAGAATTTTAAAATTTTTTTTCCAACATTTTTTTTTAATTCTCGGTTTTGACATTGTGACTCTTCACAGCACCCCTAAGCACGGATCAGCTCTTGGATGTGGGTGTTGCCCTGCCTGCAGAGGCTGAGGGCCACTGCTCTTGTTCTTCATTAACAGCACAGTCGTGACATTGCATACCACCCAGCTCTTGTTAATTGGAGACCAAACTCACTGCATGTCCCAGCAGAAGCAGCAAATTGCGAGAGAGGAGAGATAATGAGGGGACCAAAAAAAAAGTATTTGGTAGCAGCAACAAGCATGCAGGAAGGGGCCAGTTGTGCACATCTCCTGCAGTGTAAACACTGCCTGCTCTTGGGTTAGCTCCAGTGTGAAAAGCAGCTCGAGAAGTGGCGCGTGCAGCTTCGGATGTAAAGCAAGTGATCAGCAGCAGTGAAACCCCTGTAGCGATCCTTCAGGTAGAGTCATTTTAGGACCCCTCTCTCTGGTCTTCCTCACAGTTCTGTTTATCTCCTCTCTAAACATTCCCCCTGTTACCAAGCGTGTCTTTGATGAGCGTCCAAAGTTCATATCCGCTCTTGTGTTTAACCTCCGTGTTCGGCGCCCGGGCTCGGTGAGGTAATTGATGCATACCAGCCCCCGAGCACGTAGACCAGCTCCTTTGCTTTTTACTGGGTGACTGATAAGCAGCAGTGCCACAGACCCTAAAGGAAGGGGCAGCTTTTAATGCTGAGGAGTCAACAGGTTTCATGTGTGCACCTTGCCAGACGTGCTGGAGGGCTTGTCAGCCAGAGTGAGAGCTGAGCCCATCCCGCTGCCGTTCCCTTCAGCTGCTGTACACAAAACATGCTCTGTGGCCCTCTGATGCACGTAGCACGTGAGCAGGATATGTGGTGGTCAACACATGGGGACTTCTAAGCAGGCCGATGATGAAGGCTTTGGGAAAAGGTGTATCCTGAGTTCTCCTCTTCATCAGGACTGAAGGACCTAACATTCATAACAGAGGTCAGTTAGTAGAGGTCTAACACGAAATATGGAGAGGGTATGACTGTCTTCCTTTAAAACAGCCCATGGTGGGACTGGTCTCTCTGTGGTTACAGCATGTCCCCAAGAGGTATGCAGGGCCAGGTAGTGGGACTCTCCTGGGGCAGAAGGGCTTGAGAGCTGCAGTTCCCTCTCTGCAGAGAGTGCCCCAGCCCCATGGCAGGGTGCTCTGCCCTCTACCTTCATGTAGCCTCTGAAGACTGGGGTGTTAGGGTTTTTCTTCTTAAATGCCTAAATAAAGCATCTGTTTGAATTGCTTGGGTGGGTCATTATAGACACCAGTACCAGAAGGATTTTTCCCATAGTTTCCAGACGTGGATGGCTTTAGGACCACTGAAAATTTGGGAAATGGAGCTTTACACATAGATTTCAAACTCTGTCTCCATGTTTTACATGGATATTTTGCTTTGCATTAATACTTCTCAGACACTATATTTTTTGCTAATGCACTCCAATACTTACAAGGAGCATAACAGAACTGAATAAAGTGCCAAAGCAATAATTATTTTCACAGTTGAGCAGCAGACTGACTAGGGCAAGTCCTGCTCAACCTAATAAGCTCCTCGAACAAGAGGTGTTTCAGTGTGTTATCGTGAGAATTGGAGCTCCAAGAGGTTTAGAGTGTTTCTGAGCTTCCTGGAGACAGATGCCTACTTGAAGTGTCAACTGGAGTGAAGCAGGAAAGAGTTAGCAAATCAAAATGTGTTCCTCACTTGGGGTAACTTCTGTCTTCAAGGAGAGCTGGATTATGGGCACCAGTTTGGAGCAGTATCTTTTTTCTTTCCGTCTTTTTTTTTCTTCCACAATGTGAAAGAAAAAGCTAATACTGCAGTTGAGTAGAGAATTCTGCCCTGGTCCAAACAGAAAAATACACTCTTTGCTGTTGACACGTCACACCGTGAATATTTTCTTTGACTGATAAACACAGAGAAGTTGTTAAATTATTTACCTGCTCTGTGTACGTAGCATTTCTTGCTAAGCTCTTCAACATCTGAACACACATCTCCAGCACACAACTCTCTGCTGAGCTGTGATTCAGAGGCTCTGTCTTTCACTGTCACCAACCTTTTTGGTGAAAAGTGGAACTAGGTGTGTAAAACATACCAGCAGCAAGGACGGGCTCATGGACCATCAGCTCTACTCTGTAGATGGCCACTCTGTGTCGGTGGTGGGAACTGCATGTGGGCCATTGCTGGGTTTGGCTGGACAGCGTTGATGAGGTGCTGCTGGTGGCACTGAGATTGTGCTAGCTGCAGGATGCACAGGGTGCTTTTGGGAAGGCAGTTTATTATGTTTGTAATCTAATTTTGGCGCCTTTTTTTTTTTTTTTTTTTTTTGCAAATAGTCTTAGAGTATTAATAAATTGCGGAGTTTTGCCCATAAATCTTAACAGCAACTTGTTGGCAAGAGAAAACTGTTTTGAAATGTGTTTGTCCTAAGGAAACACAAGCAAGTGAACAAAAATCCAGCCAGTCATCATCTGTGGTTTTAAAGAGGACTCAAGGTGTGAGTCCTGTCCTAGGATTTTGGCACTTGGTTAAGCAAAGCTCTGGGGTTTTGATGAGCTTGGGGTTTTTACATTGATGCGTCTCTGGTTTCCTGAGCCATATCCCAACAGGGTGGCCTGAGAGTGGAATATCTGAGACAAGCTGGTCTGAATCACTGTCTCTGGTACAGGTTATATTACTATGATAGGGATTGTTGCTGGGGTCTGACCCTCCCAGGATTCATGCATATCCCGAGGTACCCCTTGATGCTCTGTAGAGGTGGGATTTTCCAAAACGATCACTGAATGGAGCCATATATAGCCAGGAACAAAGTGCCCCCTACCCCAGGTGATGCTTCTGTGGGACTTTGCTCTAACGCTGTCCAGCTTCTGGGGCACATTGGTAGGTACTTGGTGACTTTGCAATGTCTTCTGCTTTGAGAGCTAAAATAAAGAGCGACATAGATGGTGGTTTGCAGCACAGTTTTCCTGGTCCTAAAACCCCAGGGCCTACGTTGCATATGCACCAGTGCTATTTACTGACTACTGTCTATTAGCAGTTGGTTGGTGTGGTTGCAGCCCCAGAGTGCTCCCCGAGCACTGCTGGAAAGCGGGCAGCAGGACAGAGGTGATATCTTCACCTCCAGCTGAGTTCATCCCTGCAGTGCTGAGGGCCTGGTGGTGTCTCACATGTCCTCACAGATGGATGCACTTCTGCTCTGAGCTCCTACTGGGAACCAGGCTGGCCCCATTGGTGCAAACTCCCCTTCTAGGGCAAAATTCTCACTGTTGACCTGAATATCTATGTTTGCAGCAGGAA